>NC_074673.1:8470816-8770816 GCF_029448725.1 Salvelinus fontinalis
GTGGAGTGGAGCATGGTCTAATGGAATCCAGGTGGAGTGGAGCATGGTCTAATGGAACTACAACTCACTTTAGGACTCATGGTCAGCGTTCGGCTGAAGAACAGTCGGACAGAACACAACCTTCCTCGAGTACGGTCACTAGTACGGTCACTAGTACAGTCACTAGTACAGTCACTAGTACAGTCACTAGTACAGTCACTAGTATGGTTTGCAAATTGATGTAGTTCAATACATTTGTCTTTGTCAGAACTATTCAGTTAATACTACATTGTTTTATGCCAACATTTACCAAAACAAGCCATGTCTGAGGCGTATAATATGTTAATATGTTATGTCTGTATGTAGAAATGGCTGTAATTTAGTCAGGGTCAGAATGGGAAGACAATAAGGAATTAGAAGAGGTTCAGACATTCTAATGATAGATCTTAGAATGCTTTACAACTGAATTAGACACCGGGTATTTTGGTCCTGGATGCTGATTAGCTGAAACAATATTTCAGCCGTGTGTATATCAGACAATATACTAAAGGTATTACCCAAAAACACTTGTTTACTGTTCTAATTATGTTGGTAACCAGTAGCCGTGGTATGTCGGCCAATATACCACACCCCTTCTGGCCTTAGATGGGTTGGTTGTTTAACAACTATGGGGCAAAACAGACGGGGTTGGCTTAGACTGTTGACAAAATGCAAACTATAAATTGTCTCCAATGTTTATTGAATGGATAAATAAACTTGCACTACATTTACATTTAAGTCATTTAGCAGACGCTCTTATCCAGAGCGACTTACAAATTGGAAAGTTCATACATATTCATCCTGGTCCCCCCGTGGGAATTGAACCCACAATCCTGGCGTTGCAAGCGCCATGCTCTACCAACTGAGCCACACGGGACCAGGGCACTATGCTCTACCAACTGAGCCACAACTGAGCCACACGGGACCAACTGAGCCACACGGGACCAGGGCACTATGAGCACTTGTTGTCTCTCAAATACATCGTTAAAGTTGTTGGTTAGCTAGCATGCGAATCTGATCCATATTAGCATTGACATGACATCAGTCAAAATACCTCAAAACAAGACATGGTATCAAGAACAAGATGAAAAAAACTGAAACGGGCCACTTACGATTCACCACATGGCAGTTTATTGTCATTGTTGCTAGCTATCTGGCCATCCAGAATCACAACACAGGGACTTCTGCCCCATTGAATCGTACGCATCGTTGTTCGTGACATGCTCAGCGAACCCGTCTATTGTTTGATTATAATTCCTGCAGCAGGCTAAAGTGTTGCCAAAATCCCCTCAATGTGATGATTACTGCCCTGCTGTTGAGCAGCTAAATCAGCACTCGGTTGATGACAAGGCCTACATGGTGTTATGCGCTCTCAATTTAGGAAGAGTTCAAATGGAACAGACCCCAATCCTGTAGACTACACTACATTGGTATGAGCTTTCCATTTAGGAAGGACTGAATTGAAATGGAACAGACCCCAATCCTGTAGGCTACACTACATTGGTATGAGCTTTCCATTTAGGAAGGACTGAATTGAAATGGAACAGACCCCAATCCTGTAGGCTACACTACATTGGTATGAGCTTTCCATTTAGGAAGGACTGAATTGAAATGGAACAGACCCCAATCCTGTAGGCTACACTACAGTGGTATGCCAACATTCACCAAGACAAGTAACAGGCATCACCATAAGAGGGTTGATTGATTCTGTATTTACAGAAAACAGAGAGTACTTGAGACTGGCAATGTGGTATAGGCGTGTCATGGGCGTGTCATAGGTTGTCATAGGCGTGTCATAGGTTGTCAAAGGTGTGTCATAGCACAACGTAAATCCGTTAATGATAACTTCATACAGGCATTATACCTGCTGTACAGCAAATTATGATTTGCAAAATCTATTAGTCCTGAGATGAATAAAACATCCCCTCATACTGATTATTACTAACCAATGATTTATTTATACATTAGATGACTAATAGGGGCTGTAAAAAAAACTATTTTGGAAGCTATAGAAATGCCTTTATTAATGTCTACATTTATTTTTGCCACATATATTCTATTACATACACCTTATTGCATACTTTTAAATGACATTATGTGAGAGGGGCACCGAGTGGTGCAGCGGTCCCCAGGCATTGCATCACAGTGCTGAGGCGCCACTACAGCCTGGGGTTTGATCCCAGGAGTGCCAATATGGTCGACCGATGGCTTCAAAGCGTCTCATTGGCAATTACATAGCATCAGCAATCTAGAGTTTATATACATCATTGTTTCTAACACACCACTGCTATGCTGTCCAGTATCTGCTACTGCATCAACACTAGTGGCATGTTAGGCCTATATGTTGTTGCTATGATCTCTGGCCCTGGCCTGCGGTTGCTTTCCCGGAATGTTTGCTCTGGGCTCGGCTAGTCAGACTCTTGATTAAATGGGGGAAATAATCCTTCTAATCTTTCTTATTGGAGATTAGTTTGGCTGAGACTGGCCTGAGAACGATAAGAGCTGGCTAGTATAGTCACTCCTTACCAAATGTAAAAAATACAAAAGTGAGGGTAGAGAGAGAGAAAGAACTGCCAGAGAGGCTTCAACTAAATCTGTTCTAAAGATCGCGGCTAAGCCAGAAATCTCTTGGGAGCGCCCGACTGTTACTGTTTTGATACGGGCGATTACTGCCCAATCTCCTCTCTCTCCAGATAGCTATGCCTCTGCTCTGTCTGGCACACTCCAAACCCCTGCAGGCAGCTGTACTGGGGCTCAGAGGGCCTTGCTGGCAGCTGTACTGGGGCTCAGAGGGCCTTGCTGACAGTTGTACTGGGGCTCAGAGGGCCCTGTGTGCAGCTGTACTGGGCTCAGAGGGCCTTGCTGGCAGCTGTACTGGGGCTCAGAGGGCCTTGCTGACAGTTGTACTGGGGCTCAGAGGGCCCTGTGTGCAGCTGTACTGGGCTCAGAGGGCCTTGCTGGCAGCTGTACTGGGGCTCAGAGGGCCTTGCTGACAGCTGTACTGGGGCTCAGAGGGCCTTGCTGGCAGCTGTACTGGGGCTCAGAGGGCCTTGCTGGCAGGTGTACTGGGGCTCAGAGGGCCTTGCTGGCAGCTGTACTGGGGCTCAGAGGGCCTTGCTGGCAGCTGTACTGGGGCTCAGAGGGCCTTGCTGGCAGGTGTACTGGGGCTCAGAGGGCCTTGCTGGCAGCTGTACTGGGGCTCAGAGGGCCTTGCTGGCAGCTGTACTGGGGCTCAGAGGGCCTTGCATTCGGTCTTCAACGAGGTCCGGAGGTTATATTTCCTCCTTGTCAAATTTGCAAAACATAGTCCTTTATCCATCGTTTTGGCAATTTTCACTGCTCCCTGACTGTCTAGCTTTCATTTCTGTGATTGGACACAGTCAAGATACAGTATGAATGTAGGTCCTTTATCCTTTATACACAGTTTAGATCAAAATTGCCGTGTTTGACACCCCTGCTTTAAACTGATATGTGTACTATAGTGCTCTCCACTGATAGTGAATGCGGTTACAGTGGTCCCCTGTTTCATAGTGATCTAATTGTCCTGCACAGATGGGATCAGTTTAAGAGGGAACTGTATGAGTATGTATTAGTTCATAATTCTAAATGTTTCTCTCACCGGTGCATCATCATCATCATTAGTTGGTCTGTTTCTGCTCTCTTACCAATTCCTTATGGAATTGCAGTGCCAAGCATGTTTCTCTTGACAACAACAGCAGCAAGGGAGAACGCAAGAGCAGGCACCGATCTGTGACCGGGCTGCATCGTCAGTTAACCATTTAGGTCAGCTCACATGGTACCTGGAGCAGGGCTCACTGCTGAGGACACTTATTCACTACCTGAAAATACCAACAGCTTAAAGCACTGGAATTAGACCTGAAAAGAGAGAGAGAGAGAGAGAGAGAGAGAGAGAGAGAGAGAGAGAGAGAGAGAGAGAGAGAGAGAGAGAGAGAGAGAGAGAGAGAGAGAGAGAGAGAGAGAGAGAGAGAGAGAGAGAGAGAGAGAGAGAGAGAGAGAGAGAGAGAGAGAGAGAGAGACAGACAGACAGACAGACAGACAGACAGACAGACAGACAGACAAAGAGAGAGATAGAAAGACAGAGAGAGACAGAGAGAGACAGAGAGAGATAGAAAGACAGAGAGAGACAGAGAGAGACAGAGAGGCAGAGAGAGACAGAGAGAGACAGAGAGACATAGAGAGACATAGAGACAGAGAGAGAGAGAGAGAGAGACAGAGAGAGAGATAGAAAGACAGAGAGAGACAGAGAGACAGAGAGAGAGAGACAGAGAGACATAGAGACAGAGAGAGAGAGAGAGAGAGACAGAGAGAGAGATAGAAAGACAGAGAGAGACAGAGAGAGACAGAGAGAGACAGAGAGACATAGAGAGACATAGAGACAGAGAGAGAGAGATAGAAAGACAGAGAGAGACAGAGAGACAGAGAGAGAGAGACAGAGAGAGAGAGAGAGAGAGAGAGAGAGAGACAGAGAGAGAGATTGAAAGACAGAGAGAGACAGAGAGACAGAGAGAGAGAGAGAGAGAGACAGAGAGAGAGATAGAAAGACAGAGAGAGACAGAGAGACAGAGAGAGAGAGAGAGAGAGAGAGAAAGAGAAAGAGAGAGACTGTGACGGTGATAGACTTGATGGCTTTAGTGACACAGCAGATCCCATTAGATAACGACTGACTAGCAGCATGAGAGCAGATGAAAACATACCGTAACACCATTACAGGGCTATCTATATGGTCTACATCTCAAATGGCACCCTATTCCCTACATCATGCACTACTTTTGACCAAGGCCCTCTATAGGGATTAAGGTGCCATTCGGGATGCACACACAGACACAGACACAGCTGCTGTGCTGCGGAAGGTGTTCACAAACATAATCACATTCTGCTATTGATCCACGGACCCTGACATCTACTTTATAATATTGTTCCTCTCCTACAGATCAGTTGAATAGCTGGCTGACAGGTGCAATCCATTCTGTTTCTCAACACAAACAGGGCAGGATAGAATCCTAACCCTAACTCTTACACACTAGCTTGTACCCTAACCCCTACACACTATCTCCTACCCTAACCCCTACACACTAGCTCCTACCCTAACCCATACACACTATCTCCTAACCAAACACTACACAACATTTCCCTGTAATAAACTACTCTGAAGGTTTTACCATATGGCTAATAGGTCTACCTAATAAACTATCCAACCTTTCTGGTGTAAAAGTGTCTAGGGCCTAGAAAGGGTAGATGCTAGGGGTTTGAGGTGGTTCAGTCAGGGACAATTGAGAACAGATGATCCCTATTGGACACTGATGGGGAAGCCTGAAGTGGAGGAGGAGGGGAAGGAGATAATCTGAGTCTCTTCCTGTCTCTGTGCCTCACTCCTCCTTCCTAGATCAGTCTATTCTTAATCCCCAAGTAGTCAAAGCCTCTTGGCTGAACGAGGAATCGGGAGGAGGAGGAGGAGGAGGAGGAGACAGTGCTGTGTGCATATATGTAATAGCTGCCAGGGCCGTCTCAACCTGGCAGCTAACTCACTGCATACACTACACACACACAACACACACTACCTACTGGGTCTGCTTATACACAACACAGCAGGAGCTACCGGGAGCAGGAATGGCCGACCTGGGCCTCTGTGGTGTTGACATGGGACTTGAGGTGTGGGTGTGTGGGTGTGGGTGTGTGTTTGTAAAAAAGTATGTAGAGATGACTGGTGTTTAACCTATCCACTGTTAAGACAGCAACTCATGATGATGATTCACAGGTGTTTAGACGAGGCCATTCACATCCACAGCTAAGAATAAAAACAGATGGGGGCATCGCAACTTCCTGCCATTATGATCGCCCACTCCCTGAATACACTGCGCCTATATGATTATGCAACACATGTTATTCTTAACTGTGTACTTCATTAAATATGTTTACATGCACAGTAATAATTCAATATTAAACAGATTATGGCATTAGGCAGATTATGCAATAGTCACCTAAACACCTTACTCTGCTTATCCTAATCGGCGTAAGGTCAAAATCAAAGTAAGCATACGCCGATTAAAACACCTAGTTTTCTGAACAATCTTTCAAATGATTAGGACATGTAACCACCTTAATGGGCGTTCCAGCGGTGTATTTGATCTGTGTATGTCCCAGCTACCAGCCCAGTGAGTTTCCTTATTAGTGTGACTGAAGTGAGTTCGGGAACGTATGTGTCTTAGAAGTGGTTTTCAAATACAAACTTGTAACCATCCTCAATGGTCTTATGTACTCCTGGATGAATATCCCTGCAAGGACAATATAGTTGAATGGAATGGAGTGGAATAGAGTGGAATTGAGTGGGAAAGAATAGAGTGGAGTGGAATTGTGTTAGGGCTTCGTGTGACCCAAGCCAGGGGTCACAGTCGTGTGTTCAAGTCAAGATGCTGATGGGAACAAGTTGCTCCTCCCTGATGATGATGAGAGTTACAAGCTGTACCTCAGGAGAAGGACAGACTGTACCTCAGGAGAAGGACAGGCTGTACCTCAGGAGAAGGACAGGCTGTACCTCAGGAGAAGGACAGGCTGTACCTCAGGAGAAGGACAGGCTGTACCTCAGGAGAAGGACAGACTGTACCTCAGGAGAAGCACAGGCTGTACCTCAGGAGAAGGACAGGCTGTACCTCAGGAGAAGGACAGGCTGTACCTCAGGAGAAGAACAGGCTGTACCTCAGGAGAAGGACAGACTGTACCTCAGGAGAAGCACAGGCTGTACCTCAGGAGAAGGACAGGCTGTACCTCAGGAGAAGGACAGGCTGTACCTCAGGAGAAGGACAGACTGTACCTCAGGAGAAGGACAGGCTGTACCTCAGGAGAAGGACAGGCTGTACCTCAGGAGAAGGACAGGCTGTACCTCAGGAGAAGGACAGGCTGTACCTCAGGAGAAGGACAGACTGTACCTCAGGAGAAGGACAGACTGTACCTCAGGAGAAGGACAGGCTGTACCTCAGGAGAAGGACAGGCTGTACCTCAGGAGAAGGACAGACTGTACCTCAGGAGAAGGACAGGCTGTACCTCAGGAGAAGGACAGACTGTACCTCAGGAGAAGGACAGGCTGTACCTCAGGAGAAGGACAGACTGTACCTCAGGAGAAGGACAGGCTGTACCTCAGGAGAAGGACAGACTGTACCTCAGGAGAAGCACAGGCTGTACCTCAGGAGAAGGACAGGCTGTACCTCAGGAGAAGGACAGGCTGTACCTCAGGAGAAGGACAGACTGTACCTCAGGAGAAGGACAGGCTGTACCTCAGGAGAAGGACAGGCTGTACCTCAGGAGAAGGACAGGCTGTACCTCAGGAGAAGGATAGGCTGTACCTCAGGAGAAGGACAGGCTGTACCTCAGGAGAAGGACAGACTGTACCTCAGGAGAAGGACAGGCTGTACCTCAGGAGAAGGACAGGCTGTACCTCAGGAGAAGGACAGACTGTACCTCAGGAGAAGGACAGACTGTACCTCAGGAGAAGGACAGGCTGTACCTCAGGAGAAGGACAGGCTGTACCTCAGGAGAAGGACAGACTGTACCTCAGGAGAAGGACAGGCTGTACCTCAGGAGAAGGACAGGCTGTACCTCAGGAGAAGGACAGACTGTACCTCAGGAGAAGGACAGACTGTACCTCAGGAGAAGGACAGGCTGTACCTCAGGAGAAGGACAGGCTGTACCTCAGGAGAAGGACAGACTGTACCTCAGGAGAAGGACAGGCTGTACCTCAGGAGAAGGACAGACTGTACCTCAGGAGAAGGACAGGGTGGAACACAGATCCATATGAGGTTGAGGGAGGAGGGAAAATGAGGGAAAATGAAGGGCTTTCAAACCGCATGTTCTCTCTTAGCCCTGGGCTAAGCCAAAAAGTGTGCAATCTGAATGCGACTTAGCCTAAGAGATGTAGCATATTGAGAATTATCTCGGATTCTGAACAACAAACAGGCTAAGCCACGATGAAGGGATATCTCCATAGCTGTTTATGGTTTAGCTCTAGTCAAGGCAAATAGCCATCGCCATCAGGGTTGGGTCCATTTACATTTCAATGCAGTCAATTCAGGAAGCAACCTGACATTCCAATTCCATTTCAGTTTACACTTCCTGACTGAATTGAAATCGACCCCTGAATCCTGATCCCCATGTTGATCCTGGTCAGTTTATTGAAGTTAAGAGTGGCATACTTGTCCTGCTTGATACCAATTTCCCAGGGCTGATCAAAACAATATGTAAACACCCCGGCCTTGAAAAATCGTTTAGAGGCAGAGAGAGTTTTTGGAAGACTCGTCTTCCAGTCTACCATTTGGGGAATTTGCCCTTCAAAGTGAGTACTTACATGCTCCCTGTCTGCATCATAACTCACCCACAGCAAAACTGCCATAAGTCAAGCAGCAGTAACTGGAAGACCAAAATAAACTCTGGAGGAATTTGTCTGCTCTGAAGTAGTACAGTAGTGGAAGCACAAGAGAATAACAAGAATGAAGAACGGCTGATGAAAGCCATGCACAAACATCACCAGCTTCATACCGACTTGTTGCAAGGGTGTGTGTGTGTGTGTGTGTGTGTGTGTGTGTGTGTGTGTGTGTGTGTGTGTGTGTGTGTGTGTGTGTGTGTGTGTGTGTGTGTGTGTGTGTGTGTGTGTGTGTGTGTGTGTGTGTGTGTGTGTGTGTGTGTGTGTGTGTGTGTGTGTGTGTATATTTGTAAGTTAGTCTCTGATGATAATGAAAATGTTCCATACTCCCAAAGGGATCTGTAAATTGCCAGGCAACATGTCAGACTAAAAATGATGTTACAGCAGACTGCTGAAAAAGAAGATATCATTACATGCAGGGATTGACCCTACACTCTTAGGGGAAAAAAGAATTCCAAAAGGGTTTTTCAGCTGTCCCCATATGAGAACCCTTTTTGGTTCCAGGTAAAAACCCTTCTAGGTTCCATGTAGAACCGTTGAACCCACTGTGGAAAAGGTTCTACATGGAACCCAAAAGGGTTCTACCTGGAACTAAAAAGAGTTCTCCTATGGGGACATCCGAAAAACCCTTTTAGGTTCTAGATAGCACCTTTTTTCCCCCTAAGAGTGTATTGCCAGGGGCAAGTGACCTGAGCAGTTACGCAGGTTGAGCCTGCTCTGAGGTTGCCCCTATTGGGCAGGTGTTTTTTCATTCTGATAACAACCAAAATGTAAAGAATTCCAGTAGTCCGGTCTTTCTGTTTTCCCCGTGTGTAGGTGAATAGCAATTTTTTTTGTAACATCATTTTTAGTCTGACATGTTGCCTGGCAATTTACAGATCCCTTTGGGAGTATGGAACATTTTCATTATCATCAGAGACTAACTTACAAATACACACACACACACACACACACACACACACACACAATCTTTGGGTAACCAATATATACTCCTGACTTGCCCGATGGGCAAGTGCCTTTCGTATTATCACAATTAAATACAGATTAGACATGATCATAATTCAGCACCAGGAATCTTCTGTATCTATTCAATGTTATCCAGTCTGACTAGAGTCTGACATCAGATAACACGTTTTCATCAGCAGGCAGCAACTGACAATCCAATTCTTCTGACCATTTTGATGCTGCAACAATGACTACCATTCACAGTCCTGTCAATGCATTTAATAACAGATGCTAACTCATGTATTTCTGATTACATACGGCATGTAAATTAATAAGAAAACCTCAAGATAATCTGTTCTGTAATGCAGGTGCCTTGCCGCATCACCTTGGACCTGCTCTATAATCTTTTGATCTCTGATATTGATAAATATATATATTTTTGAATTGTAATTTAGCAGACGTTCTTATCCACAGCGACTTACAGTAGTGAGTGACTACAATTTCGTACTTTTTCTTCTCGTACTGGTCCCACGTGGGAATCGAACCCACAACTCTGGCGTTGCGCTACCAACTATAGAGGCGGACAAGACCGCTTTCCCATCGAACTCCTGCCATAGAATATACCTATTATTGACAGTTTGAGCACGTACTTTTGAATTGTTGCATCTAGTAACTGTCGATGTCATAAACATTTGAGGGACATAATAAAGCATAATTCAAAACGTTAGTATTTGCGAAAATCGCACGTACGCCGGCAATATCACATGCCGTATTGTCTAAGCTTCGTTGACAAGAGTAGAGACAATTGCCATTTCCGCTTCTGTTACACTGTATAATCGATTGACAGCGGTCGAAACTAGTTACCACAGCCACAAAGTCATAAACCATGCCCATTTATACAATTTATCTTAATAAAATGTGATTTTAAACCTATCTCTAACCAAACTGCCAACCTTATCCTTAAATTAAAACCAAAAAGCGAAACAAAAATTCATTAAGTTTTACGATAGACTTTGTGGCTGTGCTATCTAGTGTAAACCCCTTGACAGCCGACAACAAAGTTGTAATTTAAGGACCTGTTACAAGATTCTATAATACAGTAAACCACACCGTTATTACTCACGTTCCAAGGACTTCTTTGAACTCGAATACCTTCTTGATATCATCGACATTCTTTTTCCAAGATCCCCCCCCAGACTCTCCGTTCTCACTCGCCATGTCGTCACAGGGAAGACAGACGTGAGAAGATTAGAGGTACCGCTTCACAAAGAATGTCACCTTCTTGTGCTGACTCAGTGGGGATGGTGCCCCGTCTCTAGTCGACAAAAAGTAGGACTGAATAGGGTTTCTTCCTGATTGTCGCCCAGTTAGTTTTAAACCTTGCTTTGCTCAGCCCATCCATACAACCGCTGCGCTGCGAAAGCAAAGGTGTCCTACTCTACAGTAGGCTACAGCCCTACCACCAGTTACATGTAGCAGCCTACCTACAGGTTATAACACTGCCTAATCTCTGACGTAACAGGCGGGGAGCTCCTTCGTTATTCTGTCTCATTCGCTTTGCAACAATGGATTATAGCTCTCTGGATTCTGTTTAGGCTATGTTACTTGACAGAAAGATGACTCTGGTTGGAGGTGTCGGTCGGTCGGTTGGTGTCCGTCTGAATTGAAACGCTATTCTATTGAGTCACGCTGCCTGCTTGACCGCGCCTTTGGTTGTTATAGCAATAAGGAGTGGGTGGCTGGGGAGGCCGCTCTCCTCTCGTGCTTATGTAGCCGAAAGTGTGCGTGATGAGGATGTATGAGTGAACGATTAGTGTTGGCATTGCACCAAATCCACGACTCGTGTCATTGGAGCAAGTAATGGATATATATATATATAGTGGACAATGCAAGTGACGGCTTTTACATGAATAAAACGATGATGACAGTGAACTATGCTTAGTCCTCACAACAAAATGACAACCCTGAGGGAGTATTTCAAAATCCCCTGGCATTGCTTTTGCCCTAGGCCTTCCTATGTATGCATATAATAGAATGGAAAACCCATCCAACATGCATGGCCTCAGCCAATCCAAAAGGCTTGTCACAGTTCCCTGCATGCATGTGAAGCATAGACTGCCTGCCTGGCTCCTGTTTAGAATAGATCACGTTCAACAGTTATCTCCTATCATAATTACTTATGAGGATCTTTTTTTTCCCCCTCTCCACAAAACAAAAAGGGACAGACTACTCTCAGTTAAATGTAATGGCTGTCTATTTAGAAAACCAATTAGATATGTTATAGTGTCAGAAAATCTAAAAGGAAGTGACATGAGTCTTATGTTCTATTAGAAGGTGTTAATGGGATGATGGAGCCTCTCCTGTCTGTCTCCCTTGACAGACGGATTCATTTCTGGGCCCCTGAATCACAAATCAACCCCTTGCTACTACAGTACACCTTGAATTTCAAATCAACCAATAGTAATGTAGCATTCTGGAGCTTTAGGCCATGCCCAGAAACAATCCCTGGCACCTACTCCCTATGCACTGGATTCAGGGTAAGATTGAATACTGTCTCACAGAAAATTTGGTTTTCTGGGCAGACCTGAATCCCAAATGAGCGCCTAGCCCGTACACCCAGATACCTGTGGAGATCTGAGAGGATTTGATGGTTGTAAGCAAGGAGATAAGTAGTATAGCAACAATTCCACTTGTCTCATGAGTAAGATGGATTTACTGCCATATTGTTTACACCAATCCTCTCAGAAGGGCTTAGTGGATAGATGCTGATTTGAATTCATAGTACAACTGAGTCACCCTCAAGAAGCTCAAGGATGCTACTATATTACTGACAATAAGAAAAACAGAGGAATTACAAGACTGGGTCTAACATCTGCTTTCGATAACCAGAATAAATATGCCCACAACATTTGCACAACTGTTTGAGAATAGTATCTAGTGCTATTTTGTAATAACATGGAAGGTAGATACTAAGGAAACTACATGAAAAATACGTGTGTTATGCAGGTGTGAACTGCCTTTAAAAAAAGTCCAATATAGCCGTTTTTATCTCAATATCAAATAATTTCTGGGTACCAATGAAGTACCTTTACTATGATTGTTTTCGATGATTTTTTTTTTTTTTTTAAATAAACAAAAATTTCTTCTTAGTTAAGAGCAATTTCTCAAGCAAGACTTTTGCGAGTGTAACAGTATAACTTTACGTCCGTCCCCTCGCCCCGACCCGGGCGCGAACCAGGGAACCTCTGCGCACATCAACAACAGTCACCCACGAAGCATCGTTACCCATCGCTCCACAAAAGCCGCGGCCCTTGCAGAGCAAGGGGAACAACTACTTCAGGTCTCAGAGCGAGTGACGTCACCGATTGAAACGCTATTAGCGCGCACCACCGCTAACTAGCTAGCCATTTCACATCGGTTACACTAGGACTGCCTGGGAGTGGTCTGGGTGTGGCATTAGTTTTGTAACACTAGATAGTAAATCAGAACTCTAATCCAGTAATGGTCAGTTTTTACATCAAACGTTTTAAATCGTACCTGTAGCAGTAAAAACAGAATCCGCAACAAATGCAACCTTCTGAAAATGAAATAGAAATGCTACTGAGATGGGATTAATATGACTAACTGGTAGAGAAATAGCAACCCTAACTTTCCTAAATAAATATTAAATAGCCGTGGTGCTGAAGGCGTAGTAGTTGTTCGCTTAGTGTTTTATCACAATTTAAACAAAATGAAAATCTTTGGATTTCTACACACAAACAAAAATACACAAAATAATATTTTGAAGTTTAAATTTCACACTTTAACAGTATTTTGACATTTTATTATAACAAACTGATGTTGAGGCTGACATTGAAAACAGTAGAAAACTACAGCAGCTCATGCAGACAACACTGATGAATGCCTAAGCCCTTTTGATTGACAACCTGAGACAATTTTCTACCTCAAAGAAACAAGATGATAGACTGAACAAGATGACAGTCATATGTCAGATCAATGAAATCAAATCATAATACTCTGCTGTGTGGCTATATGATCAAAAAATCAATGTATAAAACAATGATGCTGTAAACTTAGTGTCTAACGCCATAACTCAATCTGAACCATATTTAGGTTTTGCTCTTTGTCAGTAACCTAATAATGCCTTACAGCTAGAGAATTGAACACAATCTAAATTGTAATTAAAAAAACAAAACAATAATTGCTCTACGCAATTTCTGACTGTCTACATCACGTTGTTTTGTAGTTCCAACTCCATTTTATAATGCTAAACCCACCCCCACGACAAACAGCAACTGAATACGCCACATTTAAAGCAGCCCTTTAGCACTTGTGTTTTGACAACATTTGAATGGAGAGGATGAGAAGAGGTAGCCTAGCTTCCAGACTGAATCACGACAGTGAAACAAGTTAAACAAACATAAAACGGATCTGAATTCAGTCTGGATTTCCAGGATAGAGAAGAGATGTCATGTGGTTTTACTGGAGCTCCATGAAGTAGTGCTGGGAGGGAGCATCCATCTTGGACTCCATTTGTTCCAGTGGCTCAGGAGGAGAAGGTGGCGGTGAGGACGGCCTCGTTCTGCTGCTGGTGGAGCGCTCCGATGCCCACAGCCGGGGCGGGCAGAGCAGGCCGACTGACCAATCGAAGCTGGGGGAGAGAAGAAATGCATGGTTAATATTTATTCTCACATGGCACTTCATCCATGTGGGAGACACTGTGACAACAGACTAGATAACATCCAGAGATTTCTAACTCATTGTGACCTTATGTCCCAAATAGGGCCGAAGGAGATTAGCCTAAGTAAGTTAGTAGTCTCCAAGCAAGGTAAGTAATATCCAAAGATGTAAACCCAGTTAAATCTATACTGTGTTTTCCTGGTCCTTCAGACAGGGTCCTGCTTCCAATACTCTACTCAGCAAACTGGATGCAGTTTATCACAGTGCCATCCGTTTTGTTACTAAAGCACCTTATACGACCCACCACTGCGACCTGTATGCCCTAGTCGGCTGGCCCTCGCTACATGTTCGTCGTCAGACCCACTGGCTCCAGGTCATCTACAAGGCTATGCTAGGTAAAGTGCCGCCTTATCTCAGTTCACTGGTCACGATGGCTACACCCACCCGTAGCACGCGCTCCAGCAGGTGTATCTCACTGATCATCCCTAAAGCCAAAACCTCATTTGGACGCCTTTCCTTCCAGTTCTCTGCTGCCTGCGACTGGAACGAATTGCAAAAATCTCTGAAGTTGGAGACTTTTATCTCCCTCAACAACTTTAAAAATCTGCTATCCGAGCAGCTAACCGATCGCTGCAGCTGTACATAGTCCATCTGTAAACTACCCACCCAATTTACCTACCTCACCCCCATACTGCTTTTATTTATTTACTTTTCTGCTCTTTTGCACACCAGTATCTCTTCTTGCACATGATCATCTGATGATTTATCACTCCAGTGTTAATCTGCTAAATTGTAATTATTCGATTTATTGCCTTCCTCATGCCTTTTGCACACATTGTATATAGATTCTCTTTTTTCTACCATGTTATTGACTTGTTTATTGTTTACTCCATGTGTAACTCTGTGTTGTTGTCTGTTCACACTGCTATGCTTTATCTTGGCCAGGTCGCAGTTGCAAATGAGAACTTGTTCTCAACTAGCCTACCTGGTTAAATAAAGGTGAAATAAAAAAATTAAAAAGGGGCAGGGCATGCAGAGCCATGGTGTAATGGGAAAGGAAAGGGAAATACCTAGTCAGTTGTACAACTGAATGTCTTCAACTGAAATGTGTCTTCAATGGCAACACTCCCCAGTGTTATAAGTTATACATACGACTACCCACCGAGATTCAATCGCCGGGTCCGCCCTTCACACGGTTGCTCCCACCTACCCGTATCCCAGTCTGATTTCTAAACTGTCTCAATGAAAGTGTCAAATATCCACACACAAAAACAACCAACCAAAGACAGGGACAGGGCTCACCTTGCAGGCCAGCTGCTTCTCAAACCTGGGGGCCACAAACGACCAGGGGCCCATGTTCTGGGGCTCCTCCTGACTCCACACGAACTCTGTATGGGGACACACACAAAAACCAAAGTCATTGTCCATTCATATTGATTTAATGCTGCTGCAGAGAAGTAAAGGGAACAGATGGCATCTGTGGTAAGAGACAGTTTCTCAGAGCATAGTCTCAGAGCAAAAACATGCTCCATGGAGAATTTCCTTTGAAATAGTTTTTTAGACCAGGTCGAGACTTAATCTGTGTCTGAGACATTCAGCCTATGGTGTCTGTGGTAAGTAGTGATGACCCAGCATGGGCCAAGCCAGGTGAGGTTGAGGTCAGGTCAGGGTACCTTAAGCGTTGGTGTACTTGGATAAAAGCAACTGCTAAACGGTATATTAGATTTAGATACTCAACCCTGCACCTTAGGAGACGTCTGCCCTACGTACACAGACATGGAACACTTTAATAATGTTTACATACTGTTTAAGCCACTTCATATGTATATACTATATTCTAGTCAAGGCTTATTCTATAAACAGTGGGGCAAAAAATTATTTAGTCAGCCACCAATTGTGCAAGTTCTCACACTTAAAAAGATGAGAGAGGCCTGTAATTTTCATCATAGGTACACTTCAACTATGACAGACAAAATGAGAAAGAAAATCCAGAAAATCACATTGTAGGATTTTTAATGCATTTATTTGCAAATTATGGTGGAAAATAAGTATTTGGTCAATAACAAAAGTTTCTCAATACTTTGTTATATACCCTTTGTTGGCAATGACAGAGGTCAAACGTTTTCTGTAAGTCTTCACAAGGTTTTCACAAACTGTTGCTGGTATTCTGGCCCATTCCTCCATGCAGATTTCCTCTAGAGAAGTGATGTTTTGGGGCTGTTGCTGGGCAACACGGACTTTCAACTCCCTCCAAAGATTTTCTATGGGGTTGAGATCTGGAGACTGGCTAGGCCACTCCAGGACCTTGAAATGCTTCTTACGAAGCCACTCCTTCGTTGCCCGGGCGGTGTGTTTGGGATCATTGTCATGCTGAAAGACCCAGCCACGTTTCATCTTCAATGCCTTTGCTGATGGAAGGAGGTTTTCACTCAAAATCTCACGATACATGGCCCCATTCATTATTTCCTTTACACGGATCAGTCGTCCTGGTCCCTTTGCAGAAAAACAGCCCCAAAGCATGATGTTTCCACCCCATGCTTCACAGTAGGTATGGTGTTCTTTGGATGCAACTCAGCATTCTGTCATGTTCCTGACCTGTTTTCTGTTGTTTTGTATGTGTTTAGTTGGTCAGGGCGTGTTTAGTTGGTTTAGACGAGCGTTACAGAATCACCCACCACCGAAGGATCAAGCAGCGGGTTAACGGGCAGCAGCAACGGCGCAAGAAGGAGGAATGGACATGGGAGGAAGTTTTGGACGGCAAGGGTTGCTACACATGGGAGGAGATCCTGGCTGGAAGGGATCGCCTCCCATGGGAACAGCTGGAGGCGATTAGGAGAGCAGAGGCAACCGGAGAGAGGAACCGGAGTTATGAGGGTACGCGACTAGCACGGAAGCCTGTGAGTCAAGCCCAAAAAAATGTTTTTTTTGGGGGGGGGGGGGGGGGGGCCTTAAAGGGAGTGTGGCGAAGTCAGGTAGGAGACCTGCGCCAACTCCTCGAGCTTACCGTGGAGAGCGAGAGTACGGGCAGACACCGTGTTATGCGGTAGAGCGCACGGTGTCTCCTGTACGTGTGCATAGCCCGGTGCGGGTTATTCCACCTCCCCGCACAGGCAGGGCTAGATTGAGTATTGAGCCGGATGTCATGAAGCCGGCCCAACGCATCTGGCCACCAGTGCGTCTCCTCGGGCCGGCATACATGGCACCAGCCTTACGCATGGTGTCCCCGGTTCGCATACACAGCCCAGTGCGGGTTATTCCACCTCCCCGCATTGGGCGAGTTACGGGGAGCATACAACCAGGTAAGGTTGGGCAGGCTCAGTGATCAAGGGAGCCAGTACGCCTGCATGGTCCGGTATATCCGGCGCAACGTCCCCGCCCCAGCCCAGTACCACCAGTGCCTACACCACGCACCAGGCTTCCAGTGCGTCTCCAGAGCCCTGTTCCTCCTCCACGCACTAGCCCTGTGGTGCGTGTCTCCAGCCCATTACCACCAGTGCCTACACCACGCACCAAGCCAGTGCGCCTCAGCCGGCCAGAGTCTGCCGTCTGCCCAGCGGCGCCTGAACTGCCCGTCTGCCCAACGGCGCCTGAACTGCCCGTCTGCCCAACGGCGCCTGAATTGCCCGTCTGCCCAACGGCGCCTGAATTGCCCGTCTGCCCAACGGCGCCTGAACTGCCCGTCTGCCCAACGCCGCATGAACTGCCCGTCTGTACTGAGCCTGCAAAGCCGCCCGTCTGTCATGAGCCTTCAGAGCCATCCGCCAGACAGGAGCAGCCAGAGCCTTCCGTCAGACAGGAGCAGCCAGAGCCTTCCGCCAGACAGGAGCAGCCCGAGCCTTCCGCCAGACAGGAGCAGCAAGAGCCTTCCGCCAGACAGGAGCAGCAAGAGCCGCCAGCCAGACAGGAGCAGCAAGAGCCGCCAGCCAGCCATGAGCAGCCAGAGCCGCCAGCCAGCCATGAGCAGCCAGAGCCGCCAGCCAGCCATGAGCAGCCAGAGCCGCCAGCCAGCCATGAGCAGCCAGAGCCGCCAGCCATGAGCAGCCAGAGCCGCCAGCCATGAGCAGCCAGAGCCGCCAGCCAGCCATGAGCAGCCAGAGCCGCCAGCCAGCCAGGATCCGCCAGAGCCGCCAGCCAGCCAGGATCCGCCAGAGCCGCCAGCCAGCCAGGTTCCGCCAGAGCCAGCCAGCCAGGATCCGCCAGAGCCAGCCAGCCAGGATCCGCCAGAGCCAGCCAGCCAGGATCCGCCAGCCAGTCAGGAGCCGCCAGAGCTGCCCTCCAGTCATGAGCTGCCCTCCAGTCATGAGCTGCCCTCCAGTCATGAGCTGCCCTCCAGTCATGAGCTGCCCTCCAGTCATGAGCTGCCCCTCAGCCCAGAGCTGCCAGTAGTCCAGAGCTACCCCTCTGTCCGGAGCTACCCCTCTGTCCGGAGCTACCCCTCTGTCCGGAGCTACCCCTCTGTCCGGAGCTACCCCTCTGTCCGGAGCTACCCCTCTGTCCGGAGCTACCCCTCTGTCCGGAGCTACCCCTCTGTCCGGAGCTACCCCTCTGTCCGGAGCTACCCCTCTGTCCGGAGCTACCCCTCTGTCCGGAGCTACCCCTCTGTCCGGAGCTACCCCTCTGTCCGGAGCTACCCCTCTGTCCGGAGCTATCCCTCTGTCCGGAGCTACCCCTCTGTCCGGAGCTACCCCTCTGTCCGGAGCTACCCCTCTGTCCGGAGCTACCCCTCTGTCCGGAGCTACCCCTCTGTCCGGAGCTACCCCTCTGTCCTGAGCTACCCCTCTGTCCTGAGCTACCCCTCTGTCCTGAGCTACCCCTCTGTCCTGAGCTACCCCTCTGTCCTGAGCTACCTCTCTGTCCTGAGCTACCTCTCTGTCCTGAGCTACCTCTCTGTCCTGAGCTATCTAGGGGGGACCGGTGTTAACCTGTTGGGGATGGGGGCGCTGTTTAGACTATTTATGCTAATGTGGCTAATTTTTTAAACGGCTTCCCACAAAATCCTTGATCGTACAATATGCATATTATTATTATTATTGGATAGAAAACAGTCTATAGTTTCTATAGGAGTTGAAATTTTGTCTCTAAGTGGAACAGAGCCCATTCTACAGCAATTTCCCTGACATGGAGTCAGATTTGAGAAATGTTGGCCACTTTTCTGAAGTCATTTAAAAGGGCACTGTCGTTGCTATGACTATACGGACACTTCTTACGTCTTCCCCTGGATGCCTTTACGTGATGACGATTCCAACGGGCTCGATTGCGCGTTCACAGGCCCTACAAATGAAAAAACTGAAGCTAGTCATTCTTTGGGAGCTGCGTAACGCGCGTGGAAGACACCGACCCTCTCCTGTTCCAAGCGTTAGTTTAGCCTGTTATATTTCTCCGGTCATCTTTTCACTCGTTATAGGAGTTACAAACATCATAAAGTAGTTAATTTAAAGCGTTTTATAGCAATTTATATCCGTTTAGTGCGATTTTGGGACATTTATTTTTGCAACGATGTGAAAAGTTGGGCATGCTTTTCAGTTCATCCCGAACTCAGTTGACATTTCCACATGGCAAGAGGACAGCTTTCCACCAAAAGACGATTTCTCCCAAGAAAGGATCCTTTGCCCAAGATACTGATGGAAGAACAGCTCAAGGTAGGACATTTTTATTATGATAAATCGTGTTTCTGTCGAAACATTTTAGTGGCTTAGGACGCCATGTTTTTTGACGTAGCTTCGCTTGGCGCAAACTGTATTGAAAAGTAAGGATAAATTAAAAAATGTAATAACGCAATTGTATTAAGAATTAAATTGTCTATCAATCCCTGTCCACCCTATATTTTTTAGTCACGTTTATGAGTATTTATGTATAAGAGTAGATCACTGTCTAAGTGGCGCAAGGACGTTTTCTTTACCAGCTTGTCTACATTTCACATTGTCTAACCATGATTTTGGTGGCTAAATATAAACATTTTCGATCAAACTGTATATGCATGTTGTAATGTGATGTTACAGGAGTGTCATCGGAAGAATTCTGAGAAGGTTAGTGAAAAAATTAATATCTTTTGGCGATGTTGACTTTTATCGCTCACTTTGGCTAGAATCAATGCTGGGCTGCTAATTGCTATGTGCTAAGCTAATATAACGATTTATTGTGTTTTCGCTGTAAGACACTTAGAAAATCTGAAATATTGTCTGTATTCACAGGATCTGTGTCTTTCGATTCGTGTATGCTGTGTATTTTTACGAAATGTTTGATGATTAGTAGTTAGGTAAACACGTTGCTCATTGTAATTATTCTAGTCCATTTGTGATGGTGGGTGCAATTGTAAACTATGCCATATACCTGAAATATGCACTTTTTTCTAACAAAACCTATCCCATACCATAAATATGTTATCAGACTGTCATCTAATGAGTTTTTTTGTTGGTTAGGGGCTATAAATATCTTAGTTTAGCCGAATTGGTGATGGCTACTGGTGTTGGTGGACAAATAAAAGATGGTGGATTATGCTAATGTGTTTTTAGGTAATAGATGTACATCTTTACATATTGTGTCTTCCCTGTAAAACATTTTAAAAATCGGAAATGTTGACTGGATTCATAAGATCTGTGTCTTTCATTAGCTGTATTGGACTTTAATGTGTGAAAGTTAAATATTTTAAAAAAATATTTTTTTTGAATTTCGCGGCACTGGTTTTTCAGTGGGGGGGGGGGGGGGGGGGTGCCGCTAGCGCCACGCTGATCCTAGACAGGTGGTTCCTAGACCAGGGTCGGGGGCGAGGATCGCCACTCGGAGGACGCTAAGGAGGGGGTCAAAGACAATGGTGGAGTGGTGTCCTCGTCCTGCGCCGGAGCCGCCACCGCGGACAGATGCCCACCCAGACCCTCCCCTTGAGTTTTAGGAGTGCGCCCGGAGTTTGCACCTTGAGGGGGGGGGTTCTGTCACGTTCCTGACCTGTTTTCTGTTGTTTTGTATGTGTTTAGTTGGTCAGGGCGTGAGTTGGGGTGGGCATTCTATGTGTTGTGTTTCTATGTTGGGGTTAATGTGTTGCCTGATATGGTTCTCAATTAGAGGCAGGTGCTTGATGTTTCCTCTGAGAACCATATTAAGGTAGGCTGTTCTCACTGTTTGTTTGTGGGTGATTGTCTTCCGTGTCTGTGTATGTCGCACCACACGGGACTGTTTCGTTTTCGTTCGTGTATGTAGTCTGTTCCTGTTCGTGCGTTCTTCGTGTTTATGTAAGTTCACATGTTCAGGTCTGTCTACGTCGTTTTGTTATTTTGTAATTATTTCAAGTGTTCTTCGTGTTTCGTCTTGTTTAAATAAATCATTATGGATTCAACCTACGCTGCATTTTGGTCCGACCCTTACTCCTCCTCCTCGTCCGAGGAGCGTTACACATTCTTTGTCCTCCAAACACGTCGAGTTGAGTTTTTACCAAATAGTTCTATTTTGGTTTCATCTGACCAAATGACATTCTCCAATCTTCTTCTCGATCATCCAAATGCTCTCTAGCAAACTTCAGACGGGCATGGCCATATACTGGCTTAAGCAGGGGGACACGTCTGGCACTGCAGGATTTGAGTCCCTGGTGGCGTAGTGTGTTACTGATGGTAGGCTTTGTTACTTTGGTCCCAGCTCTCTGCAGGTCATTCACTAGGTCCCCCCGTGTGGTTCTGGGATTTTTGCTCACCGTTCTTGTGATCATTTTGACCCCACGGGGTGAGATCTTGCGTGGAGCCCCAGATCGAGGGAGATTATCAGTGGTCTTGTATGTCTTACATTTCCTAATAATTGCTCCCACAGTTGTTTTCTTCAAACCAAGCTGCTTACCTATTGCAGATTCAGTCTTCCCAGCCTGGTGCAGGTCTACAATTTTGTTTCTGGTGTCCTTTGACAGCTCTTTGGTCTTGGCCATAGTGGAGTTTGGAGTGTGACTGTTTGAGGTTGTGGATAGGTGTCTTTTATACTGATAAGTTCAAACAGGTGCTATTATTACAGGTAACGAGTGGAGGACAGAGGAGCCTCTTAAAGAAGAAGTTACAGGTCTGTGAGAGCCAGAAATCTTGCTTGTTTGTAGGTGACCAAATACATATTTTCCACCATAATTTGCAAATAAATTCATAAAAAATCCTACAATGTGATTTTCTAGATTTTTTTCCCTCATTTTGTCTGTCATAGTTGAAGTGTACCTATGATGAAAATTACAGGCCTCTCTCATCTTTTTAAGTGTGAGAACTTGCACAATTGGTGGCTGACTAAATACTTTTTTGCCCCACTGTAACTACTGCTGTACATACCTTTTCTATTCATTTCCTGTCCATAATGTCTATACACACCATCCTGTATAACTACTGCTGTATACACCTTTTCTATTCATTTCCTGTCCATAATGTCTATACACACCATCCTATAATAAAGGTTAAATAAATAAATAAACATATATTTATATTCGGGACTCTGACATTGCTCGTTGTAATAATTCTTAATTCCTTTCTATAAATTTTGGGGATTTTTGTGTATTGTTAGGTATTACTGCACTGAGCTAGAAACAAACATTTTGCTACACCTGCGACAACATCTACAAAATATGTGTACGCGACCAATACATTTTTATTTGATAGTAAAAATCCAATTACATTTTATTGGTCACATACACATGGTTAGCAGATGTTAATGTGAGTATAGCAAAATGCTTGTGCTTCTAGTTCCGACCGTGCAGTAATATCTAACAAGTAATCTAACAATTTCACAGCAACTACCTTTTACACACAAATGTAAAGGAATGAATAAGAATATGTACATATAAATATATGGATGAGCGATGGCCGAACGGCATAGGCAAGATGCAGTAGATGATATAGAGTACAGTATATACATATGAGATGAGTAATGTAGGGTATGTAAACATTATATAGAGTGGCATTGTTTAAAGTGGCTAGTGATACATTTATTACATACATTTTTTCATCATTAAAGTGGCTAGAGATGAGTCAGTATGTTGGCAGCAGCCACTCAATGTTAGTGATGGTTGTTTAACAGTCTGATGGCCTTGAGATAGAAGCTGTTTTTCAGTCTCTCGGGTCCCCGCTTTGATGCAGTAGTGTTTGAGGTAAGTAGTGGGCAGGTCAGGTATAGCCTACCTTTAGCATTGGTGTACTTGTTCAGCTCCTGCTGCAGGGCCTCCAGAGGGAAGGGACACAGCTCCTCCAGTCTGATCAGTGCTGTGGTCTGAGTGGCAGCTGACGTTTCCCTCTGCTTCAAGAGGGCATAGTAGTGCTTTCCTGAGCACACCACCACCCGCTGGACACTACAGGGATAGAAGGAACAGGATTATTAATCAAACCTGGACAGCAATATTATACACAGAGCACAAAACATTAGGAACATCTGCTCTTTCCATGACAGACTGACCAGGTGAATTTGAGGTGAACGCTATGACGTCTTACTGATGTCACTTTACTATTGTAAAGTGGCTGCTCCACTGGATGTCATTAGGTGAATGCACCAATTTGTAAGTCGCTCTGGATAAGAGCGTCTGCTAAATGACTTAAATGTAATGTAAATGTAAATGTCTCAAGGGCATCAGATACCACCTGGAGCTTTTCCCCTGATACATAGACATCTGTCTCAGGGGCATCAGATACCACCTGGAGCTTTTCCCCTGATACATAGACATCTGTCTCAGAGCATCAGAGACCACCTGGAGCTTCTGCCCTGATACATAGACATCTGTCTCAGGGGCATCAGATACCACCTGGAGCTTTTCCCCCTGATACATAGACCTCTGTCTCAGGGCATCAGATACCACCTGGAGCTTTTCCCCTGATACATAGACATCTGTCTCAGGGGCATCAGATACCACCTGGAGCTTTTCCCCCTGATACATAGACATCTGTCTCAGGGGCATCAGATACCACCTGGAGCTTTTCCCCTGATACATAGACATCTGTCTCAGGACATCAGATACCACCTGGAGCTTTTCCCCTGATACATAGACCTCTGTCTCAGGGGCATCAGACACCACCTGGAGCTTTTCCCCCTGATACATAGACATCTGTCTCAGGGGCATCAGATACCACCTGGAGCTTTTCCCCCTGATACATAGACCTCTGTCTCAGGGGCATCAGATACCACCTGGAGCTTCTCCCCTGATACACAGACATCTGTCTCAGGGGCATCAGATACCACCTGGAGCTTCTCCCCTGATACATTTACATTTACATTACATTTAAGTCATTTAGCAGACGCTCTTATCCAGAGCGACTTACAAATTGGTGCATTCACCTAATGACATCCAGTGGAACAACCACTTTACAATAGTGCATCTAAATCTTTTAAGGGGGGGGGGGGGGGCAGAAGGATTGCTTTATCCTATCCTAGGTATTCCTTGAAGAGGTGGGGTTTCAGGTGTCTCCGGAAGGTGGTGATTGACTCCGCTGTCCTGGCGTCGTGAGGGAGTTTGTTCCACCATTGGGGTGCCAGAGCAGCGAACAGTTTTGACTGGGCTGAGCGGGAACTGTACTTCCTCAGTGGTAGGGAGGCGAGCAGGCCAGAGGTGGATGAACGCAGTGCCCTTGTTTGGGTGTAGGGCCTGATCAGAGCCTGAAGGTACTGAGGTGCCGTTCCCCTCACAGCTCCGTAGGCAAGCACCATGGTCTTGTAGCGGATGCGAGCTTCAACTGGAAGCCAGTGGAGAGAGCGGAGGAGCGGGGTGACGTGAGAGAACTTGGGAAGGTTGAACACCAGACGGGCTGCGGCGTTCTGGATGAGTTGTAGGGGTTTGATGGCACAGGCAGGGAGCCCAGCCAACAGCGAGTTGCAGTAATCCAGACGGGAGATGACAAGTGCCTGGATTAGGACCTGCGCCGCTTCCTGTGTGAGGCAGGGTCGTACTCTGCGGATGTTGTAGAGCATGAACCTACAGGAACGGGCCACCGCCTTGATGTTAGTTGAGAACGACAGGGTGTTGTCCAGGATCACGCCAAGGTTCTTAGCGCTCTGGGAGGAGGACACAATGGAGTTGTCAACCGTGATGGCGAGATCATGGAACGGGCAGTCCTTCCCCGGGAGGAAGAGCAGCTCCGTCTTGCCGAGGTTCAGCTTGAGGTGGTGATCCGTCATCCACACTGATATGTCTGCCAGACATGCAGAGATGCGATTCGCCACCTGGTCATCAGAAGGGGGAAAGGAGAAGATTAGTTGTGTGTCGTCTGCATAGCAATGATAGGAGAGACCATGTGAGGTTATGACAGAGCCAAGTGACTTGGTGTATAGCGAGAATAGGAGAGGGCCTAGAACAGAGCCCTGGGGGACACCAGTGGTGAGAGCGCGTGGTGAGGAGACAGATTCTCGCCACGCCACCTGGTAGGAGCGACCTGTCAGGTAGGACGCAATCCAAGCGTGGGCCGCGCCGGAGATGCCCAACTCGGAGAGGGTGGAGAGGAGGATCTGATGGTTCACAGTATCGAAGGCAGCCGATAGGTCTAGAAGGATGAGAGCAGAGGAAAGAGAGTTAGCTTTAGCAGTGCGGAGCGCCTCCGTGATACAGAGAAGAGCAGTCTCAGTTGAGTGACTAGTCTTGAAACCTGACTGATTTGGATCAAGAAGGTCATTCTGAGAGAGATAGCAGGAGAGCTGGCCAAGGACGGCACGTTCAAGAGTTTTGGAGAGAAAAGAAAGAAGGGATACTGGTCTGTAGTTGTTGACATCGGAGGGATCGAGTGTAGGTTTTTTCAGAAGGGGTGCAACTCTCGCTCTCTTGAAGACGGAAGGGACGTAGCCAGCGGTCAGGGATGAGTTGATGAGCGAGGTGAGGTAAGGGAGAAGGTCTCCGGAAATGGTCTGGAGAAGAGAGGAGGGGATAGGGTCAAGCGGGCAGGTTGTTGGGCGGCCGGCCGTCACAAGACGCGAGATTTCATCTGGAGAGAGAGGGGAGAAAGAGGTCAAAGCACAGGGTAGGGCAGTGTGAGCAGAACCAGCGGTGTCGTTTGACTTAGCAAACGAGGATCGGATGTCGTCGACCTTCTTTTCAAAATGGTTGACGAAGTCGTCTGCAGAGAGGGAGGAGGGGGGGGGAGGGGGAGGAGGATTCAGGAGGGAGGAGAAGGTGGCAAAGAGCTTCCTAGGGTTAGAGGCAGATGCTTGGAATTTAGAGTGGTAGAAAGTGGCTTTAGCAGCAGAGAGAGAAGAGGAAAATGTAGAGAGGAGGGAGTGAAAGGATGCCAGGTCCGCAGGGAGGCGAGTTTTCCATTTCCGCTCGGCTGCCCGGAGCCCTGATACATAGACATCTGTCTCAGGGGCATCAGATACCACCTGGAGCTTCTCCCCCTGATACATAGACATCTGTCAAAGAGCTTCCTAGAGCTTCCTAGGGTTAGAGGCAGATGCTTGGAATTTAGAGTGGTAGAAAGTGGCTTTAGCAGCAGAGAGAGAAGAGGAAAATGTAGAGAGGAGGGAGTGAAAGGATGCCAGGTCCGCAGGGAGGCGAGTTTTCCATTTCCGCTCGGCTGCCCGGAGCCCTGATACATAGACATCTGTCTCAGGGGCATCAGATACCACCTGGAGCTTCTCCCCCTGATACATAGACATCTGTCTCAGGGGCATCAGATACCACCTGGAGCTTCTCCCCCTGATACATAGACATCTGTCTCAGGGGCATCAGATACCACCTGGAGCTTCTCCCCCTGATACATAGACATCTGTCTCAGGGGCATCAGATACCACCTGGAGCTTCTCCCCCTGATACATAGACATCTGTCTCAGGGGCATCAGATACCACCTGGAGCTTCTCCCCCTGATACATAGACATCTGTCTCAGGGGCATCAGATACCACCTGGAGCTTTTCCCCTGATACATAGACATCTGTCTCAGGGGCATCCATTGTTTTATTTGTGAGGAACATGCAGACTGTGTTGTTTTAAAAAAATGTAGATGCAAACATGAGTCTCTGAGCAATGTTGTCATCTGAACCATTATAGTAGTGTGTTCTTGTGTAGTTTGTTGTTTGTTATTTGCATGCATTTGTAACAGTATAACTTTAAACCGTCCCCTCGCCCCGACACGGGCGCAAACCAGGGACCCTCTGCACACATCAACAACAGTCAACCACGAAGCATCGTTACCCATCGCTCCACAAAAGCCGCGGCCCTTGCAGAGCAAGGGGCAACCCTACTTAAAGTCTCAGAGCAAGTGACGTAACTGATTGAAATGCTACTAGCGCGTACCCGCTAACTAGCTAGCCATTTCACAACCGTTACACTCACCCCCCTTTCAACCTCATCCTTTTCCGCAGCAACCAGTGATCTGGGTCAACAGCATCAATGTAACAGTATAACTTTAAACCATCCCCTCGCCCCGACCCGGGCGCGAACCAGGGACCCTCTGCACACATCAACGACGGTCGCCCACGAAGCATCGTTACCCATCGCTCCACAAAGGCCGCGGCCCTTGCAGAGCAAGGGGCAACCCTACTTAAAGTCTCAGAGCAAGTGATGTAACTGATTGAAATGCTGACTATTGAAAATGACTATTTGTTGGTGTTTTAAAAATACTATGTTTGATTTGTTTTAAAATTTGTTTTAGTGCAGAGGTATCTTAAAGGGGTACGCACGCACATGGAATTTTTATGAGATTTTATTTTCTGAGTTTTAATTAAATCATTTTTCTTTGTGTAGTTTTTCAGAGTAGTGATTTTATTTGATTATGTTATTTGAATTTTTGTTTTATCTTTTGTACCAGTAGTAGTTTTGTTTTATACATTACTCTTATACTGAGAGACATGTGTTAAAAATGGGGGAGGATTCAGTTCTTTGAGGTTTTGGATTTAAGTTTATATACCTCGAGTGATATGTGAAGGAGTGTATTGTATTGTTGTGTTTGTTCTGTTCTATTGCCGAGGGGATATAGGTCTAACTTCCTGATCCTTTGGCTCTACGATGGAGTTGACAGTGTGATGGGGAGTATAAGCCAATTTGAAAAAAAAAATTCAATAGAATGTGTTGTTATTCTCTTTGAAATATGTTTAGACATGTGTATTAAGAATAATTGGTAAAAGTAAGAATTTATCATGTAGTTAATGAACTGAACTAAACTGTTGTTCTGATCTGTTAATGCATGGAAGAGATAATTGGACCAAACAGTGTGTGTACCTCAAACCCCCCTCTAACTGGCTGAAGAAGAGTGACAAAGGCGTTGAATAAGGCCCTGTCTGGACCACTTCTACCGAGAGAAAAGAAGCCAAGCCAGAAATCGGTGTACAGTATCCGATCTAAGCTATCAACTGCTTTTCTCTCATGTTTCTCTCAGGAGTGTGAGAGGAGTCCACGTGGAGTGAGCATGGAGAGAGACCTGTTCTAAACTTATGTTGTTGGTATATTGGTTGACGAATGGACAAGACATAATGGGTGGTAAAGGTGAGACATTGAAATTGGGACATTATCATGGGCCATCCACTTTGAACTGTAAAGTTATCTGAAGAAGAACGAAAAGGATGCCAGAAGAATCAGTGCCTGAAGGAGGGGGTTGGTCAACTGTGCCAACAAATTGTTTTAGAATTTTGGGGTATAAGGTTGATTGTAGAGGTCTACACCACGTAAAATTATAGTAATTTAGATTAAGAAAGCATGGAGATACTGATCTGTATTATAATCATGATAAAAAAGTTAATAGTAGAATTATGGGATAATTATACAGAATGTTAATATGAATGTAAATTCTGCCAATATTGATGGGTGTTAAATTGAGTTTTTTACTTTGAGTGATAAGACCAATTTGAATCACTGAACAATGTCATTCTAAATTTTGGTTGGATAATTAGTTGGGTTTTTAATTATGATTTGGAATATGAATGATTTCCCTGACCTATTCTCTATTCCTGACTACATCTCTGATGGTGAGGACTCCAATTCTGAGCATAAGGACTTAGAGGGATGACTGTCCTATATGTTGTGATGAGGCCTGTGTTTAGACACTGGTTCTCCTGTAACTTAGGGAGCATTTCTATGTTCTGTTTTTTATTTATTTTTTATTCAACAATGGATTATTCTGTGTGATTAAAACATGTGCAAGTCTGTCTTGTAGAATAAAGGTTGTACACTTAGTTTCAGGAAGGGAGAAAGCTTACATATAAGTCTGTGTTGTAGAATAAAGGTTGTAAACTTAGTTTCAGAAGGGAGAAAGCTTACATATAAGCTAAGGTACTTGACATTGAAGGGATTTGATTCTTTATTTTCTTTGATTCTTTATTATGTTTTTTCCCCCAATTCATATACTCTACAACTACTGTTAGTAAGGTGTAAAGTTACTGTTCTGATTCTCCAGAAGGGACAGAGTCCCTTGAGAGGGGAATGTCGTAGCTGAATCAGAATTAGTTAGGTAACATATGTAACAGTATAACTTTAAACCATCCCCTCGCCCCGACACGGGCGCGAACCAGGGACCCTCTGCACACATCAACAACAGTCACCCACGAAGCGTCGTTACCCATCGCTCCACAAAAGCCGCGGCCCTTGCAGAGAAAGAGGGCAACACTACTTCTAGGTTTCAGAGCAAGTGATGTAACTGATTGAAACGCTACTAGCGCGTACCCGCTAACTAGCTAGCCATTTCACATCCGTTACACTCACCCCCCTTTCAACCTCCTCCTTTTCCGCAGCAACCAGTGATCCGGGTCACGGCACCAATGAAACAGTATAACTTTAAACCGTCCCCTCGCCCCGACACGGGCGCGAACCAGGGACCCTCTGCACACATCAACAACTGACACCCACGAAGCATCGTTACCCATCGCTCCACAAAAGCCGCGGCCCTTGCAGAGCAAGGTGCAACACTACTTCTAGGTTTCAGAGCAAGTGACGTAACTGATTGAAACGCTAGTAGCGCGTACCCGCTAACTAGCTAGCCATTTCACATCCGTTACACATAGATAAATAAGATGTTTTATTTATATAATATTCTTATGTGAGATACTTGTCATTAGGATGTCTCCTTTTGGACTATAGGGTTGGCAGTTGCAGTTATCCCTTCTCAGCTGGGGCTCAGTCACTTGGGGCCCAGAGAGGGGAGAGGTCAGGCTTGTCTTTTACATGTCTGGTAATATGCAGGAATATCAGAAAGGGAGAGGTCAGGTTTGAACATTGTCTTCATATGTGAATGTATCTGTTAAACCATGTGAAGGGCTCCACAATGTCTGTACGCCAGTCACTCCCTCCTTTTCCCATTGGGGGAGGAGTATGGCAGTGTCTGGAACCATTGTATTACCCCTCTGATGTTGCACTAATCTTGAGATAGTATATGACCTAGAAGTCACTCCCCTCAGTGAGCTTGTCCAGGAGTGGGGAGAAGAGGGGGTGTATTTCAGATGGGAGTATCTAAAGTTGACAATTGATATATGCCTTTGGATGAGGTAATGTTTTGGTACTATGAAGTACCAAGAACGAGATTAGAACCTCGTCTTAGAGACCAAACTGAACAATAATTTATAGCTAATGCTATCTGGCTATGTGATACTCCTCTCTCAAGTAAAAGGCCCTTTGTGAAGTTCCTGAGAGCTGTGGTTCGTCATGTGAGTTGAGAGGGGTGTATCTTGGCTATAAAAGATACTAGAATTATTTTGTAAGCACTCTCAGAATTAATTTATAGACACTGAATTAATCTGAGAGTCAAAGGGCTATGGTGAAGCTCATATAATTAAAGATTAAGTTATAAATATAAAAAAATATATATATATAACTCTGACTTGTGTGTGGTTTGTAAACTCTCCTCATTTAGTAATATAGTAAATTGCCACGACACTTGACACAACTGTGGGAAGCATTGGAGTCAACATGGGCCAGCATCCCTGTGGAACGCTTTCGACACCTTGGGCTTCTGAGTGATACAGCGGTCTAAGGCACTGCATCTCAGTGCTAGAGGCATCACTACAGACCCTGGTTCGATTCCAGGCTGTATCACAACCGACCATGATTAGGAGTCCCATAGGGTGGTGCACAATTGGCCCAGCATCGTCCGGGTTTGGCCGGGGTAGGCCGTCATTGTAAATTAGAATTTGTTCTTAACTGACTTTCCTAGTTAAATTAACCAAAGATTTCCCTATTAAATTAACCAAAGATTTCCCTATTAAATTAACCAAAGATTTCCCTATTAAATTAACCAAAGATTTCCCTATTAAATTAACCAAAGATTTCCCTATTAAATTAACCAAAGATTTCCCTATTAAATTAACCAAAGATTTCCCTATTAAATTAACCAAAGATTTCCCTATTAAATTAACCAAAGATTTCCCTATTAAATTAACCAAAGATTTCACTATTCAATTAACCTAATATTTCCCTGTGACAAACGTTTTTATATAGATTAAATAGGGTTTATTTTAAATATTTTCATAGTTCCTTACTCATGATGGTAAAAGCATCCCAAGAATCTGGCCAAAATTTTTGTTTAGGTTTTTAGATTTGATCCGTTTTGGCTACAGACAAGCGTTTTATAAGTTTTTTTTGCATTGTAAAGTTGCGACCAAAGTCACCAAGCCATGCTGCGTTTGTTTCTATGGCAGAGCCTGTGGTATAAGCTAAACCCAGAGACATATATTAAGAAATAAATGACTCTGGCTAAGCCTAATCAGACTTGTCTGTGCTAATTGTTTTCACAGACAAAGTAAAATGATACAAATGACTTTGCTTGTGAAACAACCTGAATGCACAGGACTTGAAAAGGTATTTAGACCCTTTAATCAGTACTTTGTTGAAGCACATTTGGCAGCGATTACAGACTCGAGTCTTCTTGGGTATGATGCTACAAGCTTGGCACACCTGTATTTGGGGAGTTTCTCCCATTCTTCTCTGCAGATCCTCTCAAGCTCTGTCAGGTTGGATGGGGAGCGTTGCTGCACAGCTATTTTCAGGTCTCTTCAGAGATGTTCGATCGGGTTCAAGTTGGGGCTCTGGCTGGGTCACTCAAGGACATTCAGAGACTTGTCCCATAGCCATTCCTGCGTTGTCTTGGCAGTGTGCTTAGGGTCGTTGTCCTGTTGGAAGGTGAACCTTCACCCCAGTCTGAGGACCTGAGCGCTCTGGAGCAGTTTTTCACCAAGGATCTCTCTGTACTTTGCTCCGTTCATCTTTCCTTTTGATCCTGACTAGTCTCCCTGTCCCTGACGCTGAAAAACATCACCACAGCATGATGCTGCCACCACCATGCTTCACCATAGGGATGGTGCTAGATTTCCTCCAGACGTGACGCTTGGCATTCAGGCCAAAGAGTTCAATCTTGGTTTCATCAGATCAGAGAATGTCTGAGAGTCTGAGAGTCCTTGCGGCCTGTCATGAGCCTTTTACTGAGGAGTGGCTTCCGTCTGGCCACTCTACCATAAAGGCCTGATTGGTGGAGTGCTGCAGAGATGGTTGTCCTTCTGGAAGGTTCTCCCATCTCCACAAAGGAGCTCTGGAGCTCTGTCAGTGACCATCAGGTTCTTGGTCACCTCCCTGACCAAGGCCCTTCTCCCCCGATTGCGCAGTTTGGCCGGGCGACCAGCTCTAGGAAGTCTTGGTGGTTCCAAACTTCTTCCATTTAAGAATGACGGAGGCCACTGTGTTCTGGGGGACCTTCAATGCTGCAAACATTTTTTAGTACCCTTCCCCAGATCGGTGCCTCGACACAATCCTGTCTCGGAGCTTTACGGACAATTCCTTTGACCTCATGGCTTGGTTTTTGCTCCGACATGCACTGTCAACTATGGGACCTTATATAGACAGGTGTGGGCCTTTCCAATCAAGTTGTAGAAACATCTCAAGGATGATCAATGGAAACAGAATGCACCTGAGCTCTATTTTGAGTCTCATAGCAAAGGTTCTGAATACTTATGTAAATAAGGTATTTCTGTTTAGAATTTTTTATAAATGTTTTTGTTTTGTCATTATGGGGTATTGTGATGTCATTATGGGGTATTGTGATGTCATTATGGGGTATTGCGTGTAGAATGATGAGGAAAATGTTGTATTTAATCCATTTTAGAATACGGCTGTAGCGTAACAAAAATGTGGGAAAAAATCAAGTGGTCTGAATACTTTTCAAATGCACTGTATCTATCACATCATATAACCTTTTTTCAGTTCCATATTTAAATTATTTCCTGACACTCTCTATTTGATGGAGAGTGTATTGTGGGTCCTTCTTTACCTTGCTGGTGTGACTGAGGGGTCACCAATCACAGGCTTGAAATATGTACCAGGAGCCATGTCAACCAGACCGGATGTTGCTCCCTACAGGTAGAAAACAGGAAGGAAATACAACCCAGTCATTAAATATCCCCTGATCTATAAATCACATTCCATCCCAAATAACTAGTCACTATGTGAGAAGATGAGTGTTTCTGCACCTCTCCTTGCCCAAACTGATTCCCCTCAAATAGCCTAAATGACTACTCTATGGCTTGATTGTATTAGAGGTTGAATGTCTTACAGAGAATCGGAGCAGTGTCTTGGGCCCGGCCACGATGAGCGGCTTGCGGAAGTTGCGTATCATCTGTCGTCTCAGCAGGTGGAAGTACTGTGCTGGTGTCGTAGGGTTGACAACGCCCATGTTGATATTGTCACCATCCACCCCCTCCTCTTTACTGTCACACAGCTGGGGAGATGGCGAGAGACAATGGTTATTTAGATAGACAAGAAACTATACGTTTCAATGATCATCATACGACCAGCCGTATTGAGTAGCTATAACAGAGGTAGTAGACCCAGGTTCTTAATCAAAAGTCGTTCCTCAATTCCTCACCTCCTCTCCCCTCATTCCTCCCCTATTGGGATTTTGAGAAGGAAGTGAGGAGAGCAGAGAAATTGAAGAGGAAAGACGTTTGACAAAAGAAGCCCAGCCAAACAAATTGGGACCGGCTGTCCTCCTCACCTGTAGGAACCTCTCTATACGGCATGAGGAGTGTTCAGGTCCGGCTCCGTCATAACCATGGGGCAGCAGGATCACCATCCCACACTGCAGCAGCCACTTAGCCTCACCTGGGAGAGACAGGGAAACGTTTCAATCAACCCCTAATGAAACCAGCCTCCATCTAGTGATTATGAAGGTTTTATGAAAGCTATATGAAGCCTTTACGTATCCCACAATGCAGCAGCTACTAAACCTATTGGATTAGGAACCACAAACACAGCTCAGAGTTATCTGTGAGTGCATCTATGTAGTGTTAATCAAGGCTGCTCTATAAAGCCTTTTATATGTCGTCGTTAGACAACAGCCTATTATCTCTACTCGGACATGAAGATGAGAAAATGGGTTGGCTCCATATTCCGTTCATTCAGCTACTTCCTTCAAACCCTCCTCATTCAGTTCTAAAGATTGCTGGGCCGGTTTCCTGGACATGGATTGAGCCAAGCCCTGGACTCAAAACCAATTTCAATGGTAAACATGTTATTTAGTCCAGAACTAGGCTTAATCTGTGTCCAGGAAGCAGTCCCGATAGGTATACTGTAAGTGCACCACGAGTGGTTAGAATGAACCCGGTCCATCATGTACAACTGTCTGTACACACAGGAACTATCATACCTCCGGAGATGAAGGTGTCGAATATGATCTGAGCTCCGTTGAAGAAGTCACCAAACTGAGCCTCCCAGATGGGCAGGAGTTTAGGCTGGGCGATGGCCATGCCGTACTCAAAGCCCAGCACGGCCTCCTCAGACAGAGCACTGTTACACACCTGGGTGATACACACACACACACACACACACAAACAGACATCAAACAGTGCACGCTCTATAACAAGTTTAACCAGTATACGGTAGAAGTACAGTATAAGTAAGATAATGGTTTAGTTATAATGAGCATGTGAATGTTTCAGTTGTACAGGGGTGGGCAACAGGAGGAATTTTCTTTGCCCCGCCGAAAATGTTTAGTACATTTTTTAAATATATTATTATTTTAGTTTAGTCACAAAACCAAAATCACCAGGAATTCAGCTTTAAAAAATAGTTCAATATAGGAAACCTGTTCCCAAGAGACACATGTGATCGTGTCTCAATGCAATTCAAGGTATGAAATTATTGTATTTGAAAATAACAAATCTCTTTTTAGGATTAGTTGTGGTATATTTGCAGTGTACAAATTATTATAATTATATTTCTGGTCCTTCAACCATCCGCACCAACAAAAAAAGGCATCCAGCGGCTGATTCTAGTTGCCTACCCTGCAGCAGTATTACTTACAGGAATCTTTACAACGTGGATTAGGGGGTTGTACATAGTCATCATGTATGTGTTAAATACCTCCATGAATCCTTTCTGTTCAGGGTCTATGTGGTTTAGGGGGATGTACATATCATTTGTGTCCTGACAAACTATCATGGCATGTCTCTGACTGAAGGTGCCTCTCCCAACGTCCTGCCCACTGATGCGAATGTTGAACCCTGCAGAACAGAATAAATACATTCTTAGAAAAACAGAGACATGAGCGAATTACACATAGAAATGACAACAACAAAACAAATGTGTTGTTGTAAATATTGACATTTTATGGAAATGTTCAGTCTGGAAAACCTAAATCTATCTACCTAACAAGCAATTTCTGTAAAACATAATTAAATAAAAATCAATCCCTATTGTTTCCACTATCATGCCAAAACCCACACCAAACTATGCTGGCTCAGGTACAGTTGAAGTTGGAAGTTTACATACACCTTAGCCAAATACATTTAAACTCCGTTTTTCACAATTCCTGACACTTAATCCTCGTAAAAATTCCCTGTCTTAGGTCAGTTAGGATCACCAGTTTATTTTAAGAATGTGAAATGTCAGAATAATAGTAGAGAGAATGATTTATTTCAGCTTTTATTTCTTTCATCACATTCCCAGTGGGTCAGAAGTTTACATACTCTCAATTAGTATTTGGTAGCATTGCCTTTAAATTGTTTAACTTGGGTCAAACATTTCGGGCAGCATTCCACAAGCTTCCCACAATAAGTTGGGTGAATTTTGGCCCATTCCTCCTTACAGAGCTGGTGTAACTGAGTCAGGTTTGTAGGCCTCCTTGCTCGCACACGCTTTTTCAGTTCTGCCCACAAATTTTCTATAGGATTGAGGTCAGGGCTTTGTGATGGCCACTCCAATACATTGACTTTGTTGTCCTTAAGCCATTTTGCAACAACTTTGGAAGTATGCTTGGGGTCATTGTCCATTTTGAAGACCCATTTGTGACCAATCTTTACCTTCCTGACTGATGTCTTGAGATGTGGCTTCAATATATCCACTTCATTTTCCTGCCTCATGATGCCATCTATTTTGTGAAGTGCACTAGTCCGTCCTGCAGCAAAGCACCGGCTTGCAAGCCTCCCCCTTTTTCCTCCAAACATAACGATGGTCATTATGGCCAAACAGTTCTATTGTTTCATCAGACCAGAGGACATTTCTCCAATAAGTACGAACTTTGTCACCATGTGCAGTTGCAAACCGTAGTTTGGCTTTTCTATGGCGGTTTTGGAGCAATGGCATCTTCCTTGCTGAGCGGCCTTTCAGGTTATGTCGATATCGGCTTCGTTTTACTGTGGATATAGATACTTTTGTACCTTTTTCCTCCAGCATCTTCACAAGGTCCTTTGCTGTTTTTCTGGGATTGATTTGCACTTTTCGCACCAAAGTACACTCACCTCTAGGAGACAGAACGCGTCTCCTTCCTGAGCGGTATGACGGCTGCGTGGTCCCATGGTGTTTATGCTTGCGTACTATTGTTTGTACAGATGAACGAGGCACCTTCAGGCGTTTGGAAATTGCTCCCAAGGATGAACTAGACTTGTGGTTTACAAGTCTTTCTGAGGTCTTGGCTGATTTCTTTTGATTTTCCCATGATGTCAAGCAAAGAGGTACTGAGTTTGAAGGTAGGCCTTGAAATACATCCACAGGTACACCTTCAATTGACTCAAATGATGTCAATTATCCTATCAGAAGCTTCTAAAGTCATGCTATCATTGTCTGGGATTTTCCAAGCTGTTTAAAGGCTCAGTCAACTTAGTGTATGTAAACTTCTGACCCACTGGAATTGTGATACAGTGAATTATAATTTAAATAATCTGTCTGTAAACAATTGTTGGAAAATATGACTTGTGTCATGCACAAAGTAGATGTCCTAACCGACTTGCCAAAACTATAGTTTGTTAACAAGAAATTTGTGGAGTGGTTGAAAAACGAGTTTTAATGACTCCAACCTAAGTGTATGTAAACTTCTGACTTCAACCGTATATCCAACAACTATGGTGGATACGTAACCAGGCCTGCTCAGTACAGCTTGGTTTGGCTCTGTAGTGTAAAAAGCCATCGAGTCTGACTGACCTTGGCAGAGCAGAGAGCCAAACGCCATGGCCTCAGCAGTGGACCAGTCCAGATTAGTGCCATTCTCCACCTTCGCAAGGCGACCCTGAGAGAAGAACACAACAGATCAGGTTTTCATAGAGCTTCAGAGTCTTTAAAACGAGAAGAGCGAGCTTCATCCAGCTCTTGCAAGTAACAACAGACTGCACTGTTCACCCTAGTGAGGCCTGCCGTCACCCAATTACATTTGGGCTTTAGAAAAGCTCTATATTGCTGAAAGTTTATTTGTCACGTGTGCCGAATACAACAGGTATATAGAGCTTACAGTGAAAAGCCGAATACAACAGGTATATAGAGCTTACAGTGAAAAGCCGAATACAACAGGTATATAGAGCTTACAGTGAAAAGCCGAATACAACAGGTATATAGAGCTTACAGTGAAATGCTTACTGACAGGATCTAAACAACAGTGCAAAAAGGGCAACATATTGTATTTAGTCTTCAAAATCGGTTTTGTCCTTTTTCATTTGTACGTTGTTGTTTACTTTTCTTTGTTTGTTTTCTTCTATTGAACTGTACATTTGTATTATATCTTGAAACTGCAATTGTCTAGAATATGCATGAAAAAACAATAATTGTTCACAAAAAGAAAAGCGCTGTATTGTAGCGACCGTGTTAGTAACATCTAACATGTAATCTAACAATTCCACAACAACTACCTAATACACACAAATCTAAGTATATATATATCCTATAATTGTTATTACCGCCACGTGCATCTTCCCCAGGTGACTGTGTAGCTGGACTCCTTCGGGGATCTCCACAGATTTGGCCCCTACGTACTGCAGCAGGGGAGCAGGCACCCCGGTGTCCCAGTGAGTGACCCTGGCCTGGGGCTCCTCCAGACCTCCCCAGCGCCCCTGCAACAACAACAATACAACTTTATTAGTCTATTTGCTACAGCAAACAACAGAAACATGTATTCTGCTCCGTTTCTCAACACCCCAGAGAGCTCTCGTCACCAGACCTTGGTACAAACGGTCACATATTCTGAGCGTTTGCTTTAACCTGCCTGTAGTGTCAACTATTCTATTGGTTCCATTGCACGACGCAAACTCAATCAAGTCCAGCTAAAGTATTTGAAATGATTTCACATCACAGACCTGCAGGTTAGTGGGTGGAGGGCTGTAGAGGGCCATGTTACCTGGTGGGTGGAGGGCTTTAGAGGGCCATGTTACCTGGTGGGTGGAGGGCTGGTGGGTGGAGGGCTGTAGAGGGTCATGTTACCTGGTGGGTGGAGGGCTGGTGGGTGGAGGGCTGTAGAGGGTCATGTTACCTGGTGGGTGGAGGGCTGGTGGGTGGAGGGCTGTAGAGGGTCATGTTACCTGGTGGGTGGAGGGCTGGTGGGTGGAGGGCTGTAGAGGGTCATGTTACCTGGTGGGTGGAGGGCTGTAGAGGGTCATGTTACCTGGTGGGTGGAGGGCTGGTGGGTGGAGGGCTGTAGAGGGTCATGTTACCTGGTGGGTGGAGGGCTGGTGGGTGGAGGGCTGTAGAGGGTCATGTTACCTGGTGGGTGGAGGGCTGGTGGGTGGAGGGCTGTACAGGGTCATGTTACCTGCAGGTTCATGGGTGGAGGGCTGTACAGGGTCATGTTACCTGCAGGTTCATGGGTGGAGGGCTGTACAGGGCCATGTTACCTGCAGGTTCATGGGTGGAGGGCTGTACAGGGTCATGTTACCTGCAGGTTCATGGGTGGAGGGCTGTAGAGGGCCATGTTACCTGCAGGTTCATGGGTGGAGGGCTGTACAGGGTCATGTTACCTGCAGGTTCATGGGTGGAGGGCTGTAGAGGGCCATGTTAGTCAGCTTGTCGTTCAGCATGCCGTAGTGGGCGGTCCTGATAGCAACACGCTCCTCCTCTGTCATCAGGCCCTCTGAGATCAGCTGGTCAGCGTAAGAGTCTGGGGTGCTCTTCCTGGAGCTGGGGGGATGAGGAGAGGGTAGGTATTTGATGTTAATTGGACATTGTTCTGTAATCAAGGGTATACAAGGACAAACAGTCTAAAGCAAATACTTATATATTAGGAAGGTTAGGGTTGATGAGGTGTTGTTTGAAAGGATTAGATAAGATGGCTTCATGGTCAGTTCATTGTTATACTGTAATCAAGTATACAGGGCATTGTTATACTGTAATCAACTATACAGGCCAAGGAAATAAACATCAGCAACCATCTTGTTGCAAAGAGAATTAGAGAGGATACCTAGTCAGTTGTATAGGGAAAGGGGGGTACCTAGTCAGTTGTATAGGGAAAGGGGGGTACCTAGTCAGTTGTATAGGGAAAGGGGATACCTAGTCAGTTGTATAGGGAAAGGGGGGTACCTAGTCAGTTGTATAGGGAAAGGGGGATACCTAGTCAGTTGTATAGGGAAAGGGGGATACCTAGTCAGTTGTATAGGGAAAGGGGGATACCTAGTCAGTTGTATAGGGAAAGGGGATACCTAGTCAGTTGTATAGGGAAAGGGGATACCTAGTCAGTTGTATAGGGAAAGGGGGATACCTAGTCAGTTGTATAGGGAAAGGGGGGTACCTAGTCAGTTGTATAGGGAAAGGGGGGTACCTAGTCAGTTGTACAGGGAAAGGGGGATACCTAGTCAGTTGTATAGGGAAAGGGGGGTACCTAGTCAGTTGTATAGGGAAAGGGGGATACCTAGTCAGTTGTATAGGGAAAGGGGGGTACCTAGTCAGTTGTATAGGGAAAGGGGGATACCTAGTCAGTTGTATAGGGAAAGGGGGGTACCTAGTCAGTTGTATAGGGAAAGGGGGATACCTAGTCAGTTGTATAGGGAAAGGGGGGTACCTAGTCAGTTGTATAGGGAAAGGGGGATACCTAGTCAGTTGTATAGGGAAAGGGGGATACCTAGTCAGTTGTATAGGGAAAGGGGGATACCTAGTCAGTTGTATAGGGAAAGGGGGATACCTAGTCAGTTGTATAGGGAAAGGGGGATACCTAGTCAGTTGTATAGGGAAAGGGGGATACCTAGTCAGTTGTATAGGGAAAGGGGGATACCTAGTCAGTTGTATAGGGAAAGGGGGGTACCTAGTCAGTTGTATAGGGAAAGGGGATACCTAGTCAGTTGTATAGGGAAAGGGGGATACCTAGTCAGTTGTATAGGGAAAGGGGGTACCTAGTCAGTTGTATAGGGAAAGGAGGGTACCTAGTCAGTTGTATAGGGAAAGGGGATACCTAGTCAGTTGTATAGGGAAAGGGGATACCTAGTCAGTTGTATAGGGAAAGGGGGATACCTAGTCAGTTGTATAGGGAAAGGGGGGTACCTAGTCAGTTGTATAGGGGAAGGGGGATACCTAGTCAGTTGTATAGGGAAAGGGGGGTACCTAGTCAGTTGTATAGGGAAAGGGGGATACCTAGTCAGTTGTATAGGGAAAGGGGGATACCTAGTCAGTTGTATAGGGAAAGGGGGATACCTAGTCAGTTGTATAGGGAAAGGGGGATACCTAGTCAGTTGTATAGGGAAAGGGGGATACCTAGTCAGTTGTATAGGGAAAGGGGGATACCTAGTCAGTTGTATAGGGAAAGGGGGATACCTAGTCAGTTGTATAGGGAAAGGGGGATACCTAGTCAGTTGTATAGGGAAAGGGGGATACCTAGTCAGTTGTATAGGGAAAGGGGGATACCTAGTCAGTTGTATAGGGAAAGGGGGATACCTAGTCAGTTGTATAGGGAAAGGGGGATACCTAGTCAGTTGTATAGGGAAAGGGGGTACCTAGTCAGTTGTATAGGGAAAGGGGGGTACCTAGTCAGTTGTATAGGGAAAGGGGGGTACCTAGTCAGTTGTATAGGGAAAGGGGGATACCTAGTCAGTTGTACAGGGAAAGGGGGATACCTAGTCAGTTGTATAGGGAAAGGGGATACCTAGTCAGTTGTATAGGGAAAGGGGGATACCTAGTCAGTTGTATAGGGAAAGGGGGGTACCTAGTCAGTTGTATAGGGAAAGGGGGATACCTAGTCAGTTGTATAGGGAAAGGGGGATACCTAGTCAGTTGTATAGGGAAAGGGGATACCTAGTCAGTTGTATAGGGAAAGGGGGGTACCTAGTCAGTTGTACAGGGAAAGGGGGATACCTAGTCAGTTGTATAGGGAAAGGGGGGTACCTAGTCAGTTGTATAGGGAAAGGGGGTACCTAGTCAGTTGTATAGGGAAAGGAGGGTACCTAGTCAGTTGTATAGGGAAAGGGGATACCTAGTCAGTTGTATAGGGAAAGGGGATACCTAGTCAGTTGTATAGGGAAAGGGGGATACCTAGTCAGTTGTATAGGGAAAGGGGGATACCTAGTCAGTTGTATAGGGGAAGGGGGATACCTAGTCAGTTGTATAGGGAAAGGGGGGTACCTAGTCAGTTGTATAGGGAAAGGGGATACCTAGTCAGTTGTATAGGGAAAGGGGGATACCTAGTCAGTTGTATAGGGAAAGGGGGTACCTAGTCAGTTGTATAGGGAAAGGAGGGTACCTAGTCAGTTGTATAGGGAAAGGGGATACCTAGTCAGTTGTATAGGGAAAGGGGATACCTAGTCAGTTGTATAGGGAAAGGGGGATACCTAGTCAGTTGTATAGGGAAAGGGGATACCTAGTCAGTTGTATAGGGAAAGGGGGATACCTAGTCAGTTGTATAGGGAAAGGGGGGTACCTAGTCAGTTGTATAGGGGAAGGGGGATACCTAGTCAGTTGTATAGGGAAAGGGGGGTACCTAGTCAGTTGTATAGGGAAAGGGGGATACCTAGTCAGTTGTATAGGGAAAGGGGGATACCTAGTCAGTTGTATAGGGAAAGGGGGATACCTAGTCAGTTGTATAGGGAAAGGGGGATACCTAGTCAGTTGTATAGGGAAAGGGGGATACCTAGTCAGTTGTATAGGGAAAGGGGGATACCTAGTCAGTTGTATAGGGAAAGGGGGATACCTAGTCAGTTGTATAGGGAAAGGGGGATACCTAGTCAGTTGTATAGGGAAAGGGGGATACCTAGTCAGTTGTATAGGGAAAGGGGGATACCTAGTCAGTTGTATAGGGAAAGGGGGATACCTAGTCAGTTGTATAGGGAAAGGGGGATACCTAGTCAGTTGTATAGGGAAAGGGGGATACCTAGTCAGTTGTATAGGGAAAGGGGGTACCTAGTCAGTTGTATAGGGAAAGGGGGGTACCTAGTCAGTTGTATAGGGAAAGGGGGGTACCTAGTCAGTTGTATAGGGAAAGGGGGATACCTAGTCAGTTGTACAGGGAAAGGGGGATACCTAGTCAGTTGTATAGGGAAAGGGGATACCTAGTCAGTTGTATAGGGAAAGGGGGATACCTAGTCAGTTGTATAGGGAAAGGGGGATACCTAGTCAGTTGTATAGGGAAAGGGGGATACCTAGTCAGTTGTATAGGGAAAGGGGGATACCTAGTCAGTTGTATAGGGAAAGGGGGATACCTAGTCTGTTGTATAGGGAAAGGGGGATACCTAGTCAGTTGTATAGGGAAAGGGGGATACCTAGTCAGTTGTATAGGGAAAGGGGGGTACCTAGTCAGTTGTATAGGGAAAGGGGGGTACCTAGTCAGTTGTATAGGGAAAGGGGGATACCTAGTCAGTTGTACAGGGAAAGGGGGGATACCTAGTCAGTTGTATAGGGAAAGGGGGATACCTAGTCAGTTGTATAGGGAAAGGGGGGTACCTAGTCAGTTGTATAGGGAAAGGGGGGTACCTAGTCAGTTGTATAGGGAAAGGGGGATACCTAGTCAGTTGTATAGGGAAAGGGGGATACCTAGTCAGTTGTATAGGGAAAGGGGGATACCTAGTCAGTTGTATAGGGAAAGGGGGATACCTAGTCAGTTGTATAGGGAAAGGGGGATACCTAGTCAGTTGTATAGGGAAAGGGGGATACCTAGTCAGTTGTATAGGGAAAGGGGGATACCTAGTCAGTTGTATAGGGAAAGAGGGATACCTAGTCAGTTGTATAGGGAAAGGGGGATACCTAGTCAGTTGTATAGGGAAAGGGGGATACCTAGTCAGTTGTATAGGGAAAGGGGGGTACCTAGTCAGTTGTATAGGGAAAGGGGGGTACCTAGTCAGTTGTATAGGGAAAGGGGGGTACCTAGTCAGTTGTATAGGGAAAGGGGGGTACCTAGTCAGTTGTATAGGGAAAGGGGGATACCTAGTCAGTTGTACAGGGAAAGGGGGATACCTAGTCAGTTGTATAGGGAAAGGGGATACCTAGTCAGTTGTATAGGGAAAGGGGGATACCTAGTCAGTTGTATAGGGAAAGGGGGATACCTAGTCAGTTGTATAGGGAAAGGGGGATACCTAGTCAGTTGTATAGGGAAAGGGGGATACCTAGTCAGTTGTATAGGGAAAGGGGGATACCTAGTCTGTTGTATAGGGAAAGGGGGATACCTAGTCAGTTGTATAGGGAAAGGGGGATACCTAGTCAGTTGTATAGGGAAAGGGGGATACCTAGTCAGTTGTATAGGGAAAGGGGGATACCTAGTCAGTTGTATAGGGAAAGGGGGATACCTAGTCAGTTGTATATGGAAAGGGGGATACCTAGTCAGTTGTATAGGGAAAGGGGGATACCTAGTCAGTTGTATAGGGAAAGGGGGATACCTAGTCAGTTGTATAGGGAAAGGGGGATACCTAGTCAGTTGTATAGGGAAAGGGGGATACCTAGTCAGTTGTATAGGGAAAGGGGGATACCTAGTCAGTTGTATAGGGAAAGGGGGATACCTAGTCAGTTGTATAGGGAAAGGGGATACCTAGTCAGCTGTGTAGGGAAAGGGGGATACCTAGTCAGTTGTATAGGGAAAGGGGGATACCTAGTCAGTTGTATAGGGAAAGGGGATACCTAGTCAGTTGTATAGGGAAAGGGGGATACCTAGTCAGTTGTATAGGGAAAGGGGGATACCTAGTCAGTTGTATAGGGAAAGGGGGATACCTAGTCAGTTGTATAGGGAAAGGGGGATACCTAGTCAGTTGTACAGGGAAAGGGGGGATACCTAGTCAGTTGTATAGGGAAAGGGGGATACCTAGTCAGTTGTATAGGGAAAGGGGGATACCTAGTCAGTTGTATAGGGAAAGGGGATACCTAGTCAGTTGTGTAGGGAAAGGGGGATACCTAGTCAGTTGTAAAACTGAATGTATTCAACTGAAATGTGTCTTCCATATTTAACCCAACCCCTCTGAATCAGAGAGGAGCAGGGAGCTGCCTTAATCTAGTTGTCAATGACTTAGGCTACCTGGTTGGATAAATCATTGGAGAGCCTTATGTTGGCAGTTTGCACTTTCCAGAATATAACTTATTAGTAGAACCTTGTCCAATGAATTGATTGTTAAATACCTCCGAGGGCAGTAATGTCAACAACCTACCGGATGATCTTGTACATGGCAGGGTTAGTGAAGGAGGGTTCGTCCAGCTCGTTGTGTCCCCACTGTCTGTAGCAGAGCAGGTCCAGGATAACATCCTTCCTAAAGCGTCTCTGGTACTCCACCGCCAGCCGCGTGGCTCGCAGCACCTCCTCCGCATCATCACCATTCACATGGATCACCGCACAGCCCACCATCTTACCTGGAGAGGGGAAAAGACACACAGAGTGAGATATTACAGATATATTGACATTCCCGTATATTACTGATTATAATTCCCATAGAGATATACTTGAAATATGTTAACGATATCGTAACTCCCAGTTGTTATATTATTCACACACACACACACCACACACACACAGTCAGCAAAAAAAGAAACGTCCTCTCACTGTCAACTGTGTTTATTTTCAGCAAACTTAACATGTGTAAATATTTGTATGAACATAACAAGATTCAACAACTGAGACATAAACGGAACAAGTTCCACAGACATGTGACTAACAGAAATGGAATAATGTGTCCCTGAACAAAGGGGGGGTCAAAAAGTAACAGTCAGTATCTGGTGCGGCCATCAGGCTCAAAATGGCCAGAAACAAAGACCTTTCTTATGAAACTCATCAGTCTACATTTACATTTACATTTAAGTCATTTAGCAGACGCTCTTATCCAGAGCGACTTACAAGTGCATACATTCATACTTTTTTTTGTACTGGCCCCCCGTGGGAATCGAACCCACAATCCTGGCGTTGCAAGCGCCATGCTCTACCAACTGAGCTACACGGCACCCCGTCTATTCTTGTTCTGAGAAATTAAGGCTATTCCATGCGAGAAATTGCCAAGAAACTGAAGATCTCGTACAACGATGTGTACTACTCCCTTCACAGAACAGGGCAAACTGGCTCTAACCAGAATAGAAAGAAGAGTGGGAGGCCCCGGTGCACAACTAAGCAAGAGGACAAGTACATTACAGTGTCTAGTGAGAAACAGACGCCTCACAAGTCCTCAACTGGCAGCTTCATTAAATTATACCAGAAAAACTCTCGTCTCAAAGTCAGTAGTGAAGCGGCGACTCCGAGATGCTGGATTAGCACAGGAGTGATGGTTGCTGATAATGGGCCTCTTAAAGCCTATGTAGATATTCCATAAAAAATCTGCCGTTTCCAGCTACAATAGTCATTTACAGCATTAACAATGTCTACACTGTATTTCTGATCAATTTTATGTTATTTTAATGGGCAAAGACATTTCTAAGTGACCCCAAACTTTTGAACGATGTGTGTATGTAACCGATGTGAAATGGCTAGCTAGTTAGCGGGGTACGCGCTATTAGCGTTTCAATCGGTGACATCACTCCCTCTGAGACCTTGAAGTAGTTGTTCCCCTTGCTCTGCAAGGGCTGCAGCTTTTGTGGAGCGATGGGTAATGATGCTTCGAGGATGGCTGTTGTTGATGTGTGCAGAGGGTCCCTGGTTCGAGCCCAGGTAGGGGCGAGGAGAGGGACGGAAGCAAAACTGTTACATGTACATACATACATACACTGCTCAAAAAAATAAAGGGAACACTTAAACAACACAATGTAACTCCAAGTCAATCGCACTTCAGTGAAATCAAACTTTCCACTTAGGAAGCAACACTGATTGACAATACATTTTACATGCTGTTGTGCAAATGGAATAGACAACAGGTGGAAATTATAGGCAATTAGCAAGACACCCCCAATAAAGGAGTGGTTCAGCAGGTGGTGACCACAGACCACTTCTCAGTTCCTATGCTTCCTGGCTGATGTTTTGGTCACTTTTGAATGCTGGCGGTGCTTTCACTCTAGTGGTAGCATGTGACGGAGTCTACAACCCACACAAGTGGCTCAGGTAGTGCAGCTCATCCAGGATGGCACATCAATGTGAGCTGTGGCAAGAAGTTTTGCTGTGTCTGTCAGCGTAGTGTCCAGAGCATGGAGGCGCTACCAGGAGACAGGCCAGTACGTCAGGAGACGTGGAGGAGGCCGTAGGAGGGCAACAACCCAGCAGCAGGACCGCTACCTCCGCCTTTGTGCAAGGAGGAGCAGGGGGAGCACTGCCAGAGCCCTGCAAAATGACCTCCAGCAGGCCACAAATGTGCATGTGTCTGCTCAAACGGTCAGAAACAGACTCCATGAGGGTGGTATGAGGGCCCGACGTCCAAAGGTGGGGGTTGTGCTTACAACACCGTGCAGGACGTTTGGCATTTGCCAGAGAACACCAAGATTGGCAAATTCGCCACTGGCACCCTGTGCTCTTCACAGATGAAAGCAGGTTCACACTGAGCACATGTGACAGACGTGACAGAGTCTGGAGACGCCGTGGAGAACGTTCTGCTGCCTGCAACATCCTCCAGCATGACCGGTTTGGCGGAGGGTCAGTCATGGTGTGGGGTGGCATTTCTTTGGGGGGGCCGCACAGCCCTCCATGTGCTCGCCAGAGGTAGCCTGACTGCCATTAGGTACCGAGATGAGATCCTCAGACCCCTTGTGAGACCATATGCTGGTGCGGTTGGACCTGGGTTCCTCCTAATGCAAGACAATGCTAGACCTCATGTGGCTGGAGTGTGTCAGAAGTTCCTGCAAGAGGAAGGCATTGATGCTATGGACTGGCCCGCCCGTTCCCCAGACCTGAATCCAATTGAGCACATCTGGGACATCATGTCTCGCTCCATCCACCAACGCCACGTTGCACCACAGACTGTCCAGGAGTTGGCGGATGCTTTAGTCCAGGTCTGGGAGGAGATCCCTCAGGAGACCGTCCGCCACCTCATCAGGAGCTTGCCCAGGCGTTGTAGGGAGGTCAAACAGGCACGTGGAGGCCACACACACTACTGAGCCTCATTTTGACTTGTTTTAAGGACATTACATCAAAGTTGGATCAGCCTGTAGTGTGGTTTTCCACTTTAATTTTGAGTGTGACTCCAAATCCAGACCTCCATGGGTTGATAAATTTGATTTGCATTGATAATTTTTGTGTGATTTTGTTGTCAGCACATTCAACGATGTAAAGAAAAAAGTATTTAATAAGAATATTTCATTCATTCAGATCTAGGATGTGTTATTTTAGGGTTTTTCTTTATCTTTACTATTTTCTACATTGTAGAATAATAGTGAAGACATCATAATTATGAAATAACATATGGAATCATGTAGTAACCAAAAAAGTGTTAAATCAAAATATATTTTATATTTGAGATTCTTCAAATAGCCACCCTTTACCTTGATGACAGCTTTGCACACGCTTGGCATTCTCTCAACCAGCCTTATGAGGTAGTCACCTGGGATGCATTTCAATTAACATGTGTGCATTCTTAAAGGTTAATTTGTGGAATTTCTTTCCTTCTTAACCCGTTTGAGCCAATCAGTTGTGTTGTGACAAGGTAGGGTGGGGGGTGGGGGGGTATAAAGAAGATAACCCTATTTAGTAAATTACCAAGTCCATATTATGGCAAGAACAGCTCAAATAAGCAAAGCGAAACGACAGTCCACCATTACTTTAAGACATGAAGGTCAGTCAATACGGAACATTTAAAGAACTTTGAACCAGAGAATCTTGTTTCTCATGGTCTGAGAGTCCTTTAGGTGCCTTTTGACAAACTCCAAGCGGGCTGTCATGTGCCTTTTACTGAGGAGTGGCTTCAGTCTGGCCACTCTACCATAAAAGCCTGATTGGTGGAGGGCTGCAGAGATGGTTGTCCGTTTGGAAGGTTCTCCCATCTCCACAGAGGAACTCTAGAGCTCTTTCAGAGTGACCATTCGGTTCTTGGTCACCTCCCTGACCAAGGCCCTTCTCCCACAATTGCTCAGTTTGGCCGGGCGACCAGCTCTAGAAAGAGTCTTGGTGGTTCCAAACGTCTTCTATTTAAGAGCGATGGTTGTCACTGTGTTCTTGGGGACCTTCAATACTGCAGAAATGTTTTGGTACCCTTCCCCAGATCTGTGCCTCGACACAATCCTGTCTCTGAGCTCTACGGACAATTCCTTTGACCTCATGGCTTGGTTTCTGATCTGACATGCACTGTCAACTGTGGGACCTTATATAGACAGGTGTGTGCCTTTCCAAATCATGCCCAATCAATTGAATTTACCACAGGTGGACTCCAATCGTTGTAGAAACATCTCAAGGATGATCAATGGAAACAGGATGCACCTGAGCTAAATTTTGTCTCATAGCAAAGGGTCTGAATAGTTATGTAAATAAGGTATTTCGTTTTTTTATTTATTTGCAAATGTAAAAAAAATAATAATAATTGTTTCCACTTTGTAATTATGGGGTATTGTGTGTAGATTGATGAGGAACAAAATGTATTTAATACATTTTAGAATAAGGCTTTAACATAACAAAATGTGGGAAAGGGGGTCTGAATACTTTTCGAATGCAGTGTGTGTGTATATATATATATATATATAATTCCAATCGATATATTATTATTCCAATTGAGATTGATAGATAAAGTGATACAGTTTACATACCAACATCGCTGCAGTACAAAGACGATCTCCCTCTCGCAGACGGAGTGGTATAGCCCACTTGGTTGTTTACAATGAGGTGGATGCTCCCACCAACTCTGAAGTGGGGGAGTAGTGAAATGGTGAATGTCTCCGGAACAATTCCTTGACCCGAGAATGAGGCATCCCCATGGACCTAAGAAAATGAAGGAAAGGTTCCACAATGATCACCAGTTCTTTTCAGGCCTGAAAGTTGAGAAAATAATTGATGTCAACGATGGACAATGCCGGTATGTCTCCATAAACTGGACTTCAGTGTCATAATCCCTTTCTACTAGAACCCTTAATTACATATTGTACTAAAAGTGCTTTTCAATTGTGCAAGGCAAATTCACTCGAGAGCAATGAAGTACCCTTTTTCTAAAGAGGTTTGACCTAGTTAATGTGTTTCCAGTTCAGAGGGATAAGCAGGATTAACGAGTTAGCCAGCTGACTTTGATAAACAACCAGAGCAACTACTGATTTCTGGTTCATTAAGAAAGCTAAACTTTGATATGTGTTTTTTGGTTGTCAAGTCAATTAGACCACGCCCCTTTCAAGCTTATATTTCTCAAAAATATAAAAGTGATTTCATAATATTTAGGCAAGTTAGCTGGCTAACTCCTTGATCCTGCTTTGTAGTATATTCTTCTACGGTGTCAAACTCATTTTTGCCCACCGAGGTCCAAAGGGCCTCACTTCAAACTGGTTATATTGGCTTGCCAGACAATACTCCACCGGTTATAGTGGCTTGCCAGACAATACTCCACCGGTTATAGTGGCTTGCCAGACAATACTCCACCGGTTATAGTGGCTTGCCAGACAATACTCCACCGGTTATAGTGGCTTGCCAGACAATACTCCACCGGTTATAGTGGCTTGCCAGACAATACTCCACCGGTTATAGTGGCTTGCCAGACAATACTCCACCGGTTATAGTGGCTTGCCAGACAATACTCCACCGGTTATAGTGGCTTGCCAGACAATACTCCACCGGTTATAGTGGCTTGCCAGACAATACTCCACCGGTTATAGTGGCTTGCCAGACAATACTCCACCGGTTATAGTGGCTTGCCAGACAATACTCCACCGGTTATAGTGGCTTGCCAGACAATACTCCACCGGTTATAGTGGCTTGCCAGACAATACTCCACCGGTTATAGTGGCTTGCCAGACAATACTCCACCGGTTATAGTGGCTTGCCAGACAATACTCCACCGGTTATAGTGGCTTGCCAGACAATACTCCACCGGTTATAGTGGCTTGCCAGACAATACTCCACCGGTTATAGTGGCTTGCCAGACAATACTCCACCGGTTATAGTGGCTTGCCAGACAATACTCCACCGGTTATAGTGGCTTGCCAGAGAATACTCCACCGGTTATATTGGCTTGCCAGAGAATACTCCACCGGTTATAGTGGCTTGCCAGACAATACTCCACCGGTTATAGTGGCTTGCCAGACAATACTCCACCGGTTATAGTGGCTTGCCAGACAATACTCCACCGGTTATAGTGGCTTGCCATGTACAATACTCCACCGGTTATAGTGGCTTGCCACAGACAATACTCCACAGGTTATATTGGCTTGCCACAGACAATAGTCCACCGGTTATATTGTCCTCAGGCTAAGCATTGTTTTTCTGGGGAGTAGTTTCCCTCCTGTTGAGCCATGTCTAGGTATGTATATCAACATATGTCTAAATAGGGCTATGTCTATGGTCTCAGTACGATACCTGGAGACAGACAACTTTATCACCAGGCTGAGCGTTCTCGTCTGGGGAGTAGTCTCCCTCCTGTTTGAGCTGCTGGCGGGCCCGGGTCTTCCCCTGGGTGACTGGGTTGATGGCCTCCAGGTGGGAAGGGTTGGGCAGCATGGTCACATGGAGGGGGTGGGCAGCACCGAAGTCCAGCTCTACAGAGGAGGTGAGGTGGGAGAGGACATCACCGATAGAGGGAGAGTCTGCTGGGAACTCACTGAGGCCACGCATTTTACGGAACATCAGCTGGAGGTGGAGGGACAGGGTAGACGGGAGTCCCAAATAAATATCAATCAAATCAATCAATTAATCAATCAATATGTGAATAAATACAAGTTTAAAGTCCCAGGAGTGAATCCTGAGGAAGGCAATTGGTGCCAAAACATTGGTTCATTCATATGACTGGGAGTGTGAGACCATCTTTATTAGTTATCCCAGGGTCATTCATGGTAGCCATTACAGCCATGACCTTTGATCTCGAAGATGTCTAAACCCTGACCTCTGGTGGGAACTGCAGAAGCCCCGTGAGGAGGTTAAGTCTCCCGCGGTGAGGCATCCCCATGACAATGTCCGTCACCCCGCTGTGGGCAGACAGACGGAACATCTCGTAGAACACTCCCATCATGCTCTCTGCTCCCTCACCGCCATAACGCTTCACCGTGGAGAACTTGGAGGCCAGAAAGTGATCAAACTCCTGAGGTAACACAAGAAGAAACAGGTTGTTATTGTAAAAGAGAATGTGTTCTCAATGACTTCTGGTGAAATAAAGGCAAAATACATCAAGAGATAAGTTAGCAAGATCTGTCTCAGTCTTTCTTGGAAATGAGACCAAAAGAAAAGTAACATCGATAAAAACAATACCACCTCATTCTCGCTAATAAAATAATCACTTTACTCTGATATTAGATAAGATACTAGTTTTTATTATTTAGGCAATTAAAGCTAATTAGACTATAAATACAGTACGACAACGTTTCTCTATCTATCCATTCCTCCCTCCCTCCATCCATCTACCTGTGACCCCAGCATTAGCTTGTCCAGTTCTCCCCTCTCCTCGGTGGAGGTCTCCTTCCAATTATCCATTAACCCTCCCTCCATCCATCTACCTGTGACTCCAGCATGAGCTTGGCCAAGTTTTTCCTCTCCTCCGCAGTAAACATCTCTTTCTTCAGCTGCTCGAAGCGGTCTGTGAGCCACTCCCTTTCCTCCAGGCTGGTCAGCTGACTGGTCTCTATGGAAATGCGGCCACAGTAGGACTCCTCCAGGTAGCCAATCACCTCCTCCACCGACGCCTCAGCTTTACCGAAATGCCTCAGTCCTGGATGAAAAGGAGTTCATATAAGAGTCTCTTGAAGATTTTTCATTTTAATCAGGTGAACCCTGCCTGAGTAAGATCTGTTTGGTCGCAAACATGTTGCAGTATGCAGGACAAAACATGTAGGTGTGTTGTACATGTGAGGCAATAGTGGATATGGAGGTGACAATTATGAATGACTTATCTCCATGTAGGGTTACAGGTGATGGATATTATAGACACCCTGAATAACTCAAATGTATTTATAAAGCCCTTTTTACATTCCCAATTTTCAGAAAGTGATTTTACCCTCTTAATCATATGCACTAATTAATGTGTATTACCTGCATTTGAGTGGTCTATTATTTAGGAGTGATTATGTAAGTGATAACCAACGAGGGGCTATGCATTCTCTGGAAAATAATGAACAACGTGGATGGTGTGCTTCTCGACGCGCTAGCGGAGTGGAACTAATCTTCTACGGAGTTGTATTATTTTCCAAAGAACTCATTGAGTCCCGAGTTCATTATCCTTTTTATACCATGGCTATAATTTAACAAATGTACCGCTAGAAATGTGTTCCTTTGAAAATATAAATGATTTTCAAGATCCACTGAAGTACCTAGCAAGTTTACTAGATAGCTACAGTAGTTGCCTTGGTAACCAAACAAACAGACTTGCTAGTTTAGCTAATCAAACCATCAGTCCGATCACAGATAGATCAATGACAGTTTAGTTATAAAATCTTTGGTCCTAGCTTGCTATTATGAAAATCTAATTCAACAATGACAATGTTTTCAACTCAACGTTTGCTTTCAAAGGCAGCTCAAACATAGAACATGTAAGAATGAACTATAGCCATTGAATTCTACTGTGCTGATATACCTTGTGCATTATAGGGAAATAATGCACGCTCTAGAATGCCCTTCAAACCAATCAGAAATGAGTAATCAACAATGCCATGGTATAAACTGTAATAACTGAGGTATGAGATATTATTATTGGCTGTCACTGAAAAAGCTTCATCCCAGGCGACACCATGCAGAGAGCCTGCGTTAAGTTGATGCGTTATTGTTAAATTGATGTGCTGCGAGCAAGTCAACAGACAAATTAGCATTAGCAGTTTGGGCCATTTCCAGGCGCTTCCTATTTAATTGGTCCAACTGTAACGTATGGTTGGTTTAGCAATTCAAATGTTTGGTGATGGGTTTAACATTGACCTCTCCATAAGGCTTCCCTACTACCTACACTACAGTATAACTACCTAGTAGTAGCTATCTAGTAGCCTAGTAGTAGTAGGAAGACAGTAGAAAACACTGCTATGCATTATCAATGTGAAGTGTATTTATTGATAGATTGATTTAATCAATGAAGTGTTCTCCCTTTAGAAACGTATTTAATGAAGAGGTTAATAGACAACATAGACATTGCCTACCTGATGTGTTGAGGGGTCCTTGTACAGCCCCAGTTAACATGTTGATCTCTGGCACACTGTCCTCCACTGGGTCGTCAGGCAGTAGAGGGTTAATTTTAGCAGCCTTGTGTCCATGTGCTCGGTAAGCCTCCACCAGGCGTGCTAGCCCATGGTCTGTGTAAACAGAGGGGGGGGGGGGGGGGGGGGGGGGGGTAAATCCATTTTGATTTGAATTAAACCTTCCATACATATTTGCTAGTTGTAGAAGTGACCTTTTGGACCTGAATGCCAAAACATTCAAGAGATACAGCTGCTCAAAGTTGACCTATTTGGCATACCCCACCATAGCATGCGACATCCATGTCTTCAACACTGGAAAAGATAAAACAGCCATCTTTGTAGTACTAATTTCATAGAAATTTCAAATGGTGTACCAGCTAGGCTAAATTGCAGTTGTCTGAAGAGATAGGTCCATTCTATTAATTATATTTCTATGACTGAAATGACAACCCATCCTGTATTCAAGAGCATGTTGTGTCTCAACCGATTGCGGGCACAACACAAAAACCTCAGATGATGTAGAGCAGGGGTGGGCAAACATTTGGGCTCGCGGGCCACATCGGGATTTTGAAATTCAACGGAGGGCCACATTTTCTGTTAAAATCTATTTGCAGGGGCCTCCCGAGTGGTGCAGCGAGTGGTGCACTGCATCGCAGTGCTTGAGGTGTCACTACAGATCCGGGATCGATCCCAGGCTGTGTCACAGCTGGCAGGTACATTCGCCCACTGATGGCTCCATGTGAACTACAATTCCAACTCTGTGTTTTAACATCTATAATCATCGCTTTCAGTTTTCAGTTAAATGCTAATTAAAGCAAGTAGTAAAAGTGTAGCTGTGATACGTAGTGACAACAATGACTACAACAACAACACTTCATCTGTTCTGCAATAACAACAGGTGAATGAATACAGTGCCTTGAAAAAGTATTTGCCCCCTTTCTGATTTTTGCATTTTTTTCTTTATACCAGAATTTGATCAGATCTTCAACCAAAATCTAATAAATCTGATAAAATGAACCTGAGTTCACAAATTTTAAAAAAAGTATATACTTATTTTATTAATATGCAACACCCATTTCCCCTGTGTGAACAAGTTATTGCCTGCTTACATTCAATAACTGGTTGTGCCACCTTTAGCTGCAATGACTGCAACCAAATGCTTCCTGTAGTTGTTGATCAGTCTCTCACATTGCGGTGGAGGAATTGTAGCCTGCTCTTGCATGCAGAACTGCTTTAACTCAGCAACATTTGTGAGTTTTCAACCATAAATGTAAGAGGTAGGAAATACCTGTCTTAGGGGGTTTCAAGCACAAACTGCTCGTTTTAAGTCCTGCCACAACATCTCAATTGGGATTAGGTCTGGACTTTGACTAGGCTATTCAAAACTTAAAATGTGTTGCTTTTTAGCCATTTTCATAATTGTGTGTTTTGGTCATTGTCTTGCTGCATGACCCAGCTGCACTTCAGCTTCAGCTCACAGATGGATGGCCTGACATTCTCCTGTAGAATTCTCTGACACAGAGCAGAATCCATGTTTCCTTCTATTAAGGAAAGTCGTCCAGGTCGTGAAGCAGCAAAGCATCCCCAAACCATCACACTACCACCACCATGCTTGACCATTGGTATGAGGTTCTTTCTGTGAAATGAAGTGTTTGGTTTTCACCAGACATAAATTGGACCAATGTCATCCAAAAAGTTTACTCAAGTTTGCCAAAAAGCACCTGGATGATCATCAAGACTCTTGGAAGAATGTTCTATGGACATATGATTCAAAAGTATAACTTTTTGAACGACATGGGTCCCATCATGCCTGGCGAAAACCAAACACTTGGTTGATATCTGTTTTTTTTGGTGGAAGAAAGCGGGTTAGGGTCTCGTGGATTACTGTACCCAGTCAACATGCTAGGCTCGAGGTCGAAGGAGGTCGAAGGAATTGTCCGTAGAGCTCCGAGACAGGATTGTGTCAAGGCACAAATTTCTGCAGCATTGAAGGTCCCCAAGAACATACTGGGCTCCATCTTTCTTAAATGGAAGAAGTTTGAAACCACCCAGACTCTTCCTAGAGCTGGCAAAATGACCAAACTGAGCAATCGGAGGAGAAGGGCCTTGGTCAGGGAGGTGACCAAAAACTCGATGGTCACTCTTACAGAGCTCTAAAGTTCCTCTGTGGAGATGGGAGAACCTTGCAGAATGACAACCATCTCTGCAGCACTCCACCAATCAGGCCTTTTTGGTAGAGTGGCCAGACGGAAGCCACTCCTCAGTAAAAGGCACATGACAGCCCGCTTGGAGTTTGTCAAAAGTTATCTAAAGGACTCTCAGACCATGAGAAACAAGATTCTCTGGTCTGATGAAACCAAGATTGAACACTTTGGCCTGAATGCCAAGCGCCACGTCTGGAGGAAACCTGGCAACATCCCTACGGTGAAGCATTGTGGTGGCAGCATCATGCTGTGGGGATCTTTTTCAGTGGCAGGGACTGGGAGACTAGTCAGGATCGGGGGAAAGATGAAGGGAGCAAAGTACAGAGAGAGATCCATGATGAAAACCTGCTCCAGGGTGCTCAGGACTTCAGACGGAGTCAAAGGTTCCCCTTCCAGCAGGATAACGACCCTAAGCACACAGCCAAGACAACGCAGGAGTGGCTTCGGGACAAGTCTCTGTGTGTCCTTGAGTGGCCCAGCCAGAGCCCCAACTTGAAACCGTTCAAACATCTCTGAAGAAACCTGAAAATAGCTGTGCAGAGACCCTCCCCATTCAACCTGACAGAGCTTGAGAGGATCTGTAGAGAAGAATGGGAGAATCTCCAAATACAAGTGTGCCAAGCTTGTAGCTTCAAAGCCAAGAAGACTCGAGGCTGTAATCGCTGCAAAAGGTGCTTCAACAAAGTACTGAGTAAAGGGCCTGAATACTTATGTTAATGTGATATTTCAGTTTTTTATTTTTTACTAAACTTGCAAAAGTGTATACAAATCTGTTTTTGCTTTGTCATTATGGGGTATTGTGTGTTCCAATATGGAAGTGTTTCTTGATTCATCAGAGATCCTTGTATTTTTGTGTATTTTGTAGTTGACAATACATTTAGCCTATCCCTGTTCCCCCTCAACACGCATCCTAACGTTACACCCCTCAACTGCCTTTGTCAATTCTTGATTCTCTGTTTTTGCAGGAATCTTCTAGGTTGGATGGAAGAAGGAACCAATTCCTACTAACCAGCTTTGTAAGAGCTAGGTTTGTACTAGCTGTGCTGATGATCAGTGTTTTCCCCCCTGCAACAGGTCTCACAGACTGGATTCCCCAAGAGACATGTCATTCAGCTACCCTGATCTTAGCACATTTTTTACTAAGAATGTATTCTAGAACCTAAAAGGGTTCATCGGATGTCCCCATAGCAAAACCCTTTGAATAACCCTTTTTGGTTCCATGAAGAACCTTTTGGTTTCCAGGTAGAACTCTTTTGAGTTCCATGTAGATTCCTTTCCGCAGAGGGTTCTATTTGAAACCAAAAAGGGTTCTACCTGGAACCAAAAAGGGTTCTCCTATGGGGACAGCCAAATAACCCTTTTGTCTGAGAGTGTAGTTTAAGTAGATCCAATTGAAATAGCACCGCTCTAATAATATACGTTTGTAAAGCAAATAAACTCCTGTTTTAACTCACCTTCCTTTAACGTGCTAAACCCTTGTGTGCTGATTCAACAGACACCTCCCTTGGTGATTCATGCTCTTGCTCATTCTCACTGTCACTCACTCAAACTCATATGTGCGCAGTTGCAGAGAAGAAGAAAATATATGACAATTACACCCATTTCTAACAATGTTTGTTGCAGGAATGACATGACAGACAACTTTTGAGAGATAATATTTTGTCTCTTTATTTCCTCTTTAGACGTACTTACATTTTTGCATCTAACTTTCTTTCTTTTTTACTAAGGACATCTGGCAATTGGGGGAACCTCTGTCCGGGACAATGTCCTCAGGATTATGGAGTGGTGCGTTTGTCCGGGACAATGTCCTCAGGATTGTGGAGTGGTGCGTTTGTCCGACGACAATGTCCTCAGGATTATCTAGTGGTGCGTTTGTCCGGGACAATGTCCTCAGGATTGTGGAGTGGTGCGTTTGTCCGGGACAATGTCCTCAGGATTATTTACATTTACATTTAAGTCATTTAGCAGACGCTCTTATCCAGAGCGACTTACAAATTGGTGCATTCACCGATTATGGAGTGGTGTGTTTGTCCAGGACAATGTCCTCAGAATTATGGAGTGGTGTTTGTCCGGGACAATGTCCTCAGGATTGTGGAGTGGTGCGTTTGTCCGGGACAATGTCCTCAGGATTATGGAGTGGTGTGTTTGTCCAGGACAATGTCCTCAGAATTATGGAGTGGTGTTTGTCCGGGACAATGTCCTCAGGATTATGGAGTGGTGTGTGTTTGTCCGGGACAATGTCCTCAGGTTTATGGAGTGGTGTGTTTGTCCGGGACAATGTCCTCAGGATTATGGAGTGGTGTGTTTGCCCAGGACAATGTCCTCAGGATTATGGAGTGGTGTGTTTGTCCGGGACAATGTCCTCAGGATTATGGAGTGGAGTGTTTGTCCGGGACAATGTCCTCAGGATTATGGAGTGGTGTGTTTGCCCGGGACAATGTCCTCAGGATTATGGAGTGGAGAGTTTGTCCGGGACAATGTCCAACGCTTCAGATTGCCTCTTGTGCTCAAAGGTCCTTGATGAGGATCCACCCCCCATCACACCACTTATTCATCATTAATAAATATAAATCATTTGAACTTTATATACTCTGTGTCCCAGTATTTCTATGCATGTAATGTGTGTGGTTGAATTATGAAACATTACTGTATGCAGATGTCCAAAATGTTTGATGTAGATTTGTTTTTGCCATTGCTTGATCTATTTTAAATGTAAGAATATGTTACCGATTTAAACTTAAATTGGTTACTATAGAAACAAATAGAAATGTAATGAACAATATTTTCAATATCAAACTTTATACTCTGAAATACTTTTTACAGTAGGTAATACGCTGTAGTCAGGTAGTTATTACCAGGTTATGATGAGGTTTTAACTATGACCAGTAGGCTACATAATATAGCACATAATATACAGGTCACAATTATGACGCAATTGGTAATATGGTGGTCAGAAAAATACGTCATATTCCGTTCAGTAAAAAGTCGAGGGTAAAAACAGTTTGCGACCAGAATAAGACGTCATACGGATGTCTTTTCAACCTGGTTTTGCCCACTGACAATGTTGCCCAACATTCTTGCTTTGCTATAGAATAATAGCTAAAGGTTAAAGATGTCCATTATCAGGAAAAACTACTGACCTCGATTGAGTGCAGTGATATACGAGACTGGGTCACTGTGCAACTTCGTGTCCCCCTGGCTTTGTTTGGGTCGGTGACCGTAGACTCCTTTCCGGGTATGATACAGACAACCGACGACCGGTCGCGCGACACTGAGAGGTACTCTGCTGACGTGGTGCAAGTTTTTCAGGAATAGTATCGCTGACATGATTTTAAATGAATAAAATAAGTTTAAAAAACGACGTAGCTAGTTAATCTAGACGGTTACACACGCTACAGAGCAGCAGCCACACTGCTGTGAAAGATAGGAGGTGGCACCATACTTCAAGCTGATTGGTTGAGCCGTCGGCGTGTTTCGCGGAAGTGCAGAGGTTATATAGTTTAATGTTGAATCAACTCAGGTGCATGTGTAGCCAGCCAGTTGAATCAGATTGTAATGTATCACTTTCACGTTTATATCACGTATGATTGACGACCCAGATGATTATGCGCAACAAGTGCCTCCATCAAACACGCACTGTTGGGTTTCGCCTCGTAAACCTTCCCCATTTTGCCCCAGGCCACTACAGAGTGGTGAGGAGGAGTCTACCGCGTTTGGATGACATCGACTTCACCATGCATTTTCTTTATTCAGGTTCACTCAAACATTGTTTTAAACGTTGTTTTACTATTGACAGTGACAGCTGACTTCGGGTTTGTATATCGATTCGCTCTCCTTAAATAAAAGTAAATCAGATTTGTAATGTATGTACATGTACTCACCTGGACTGCCTGAGGGTGGCGTTGTTACTAATTAGTACGTGTTCGTCTGTACTGGTACTTGACTCATGACAGATAAACATTGTTATTTTACCCGTATCCCTGCCTCATTGTGCGATATAGTATTGCATGGTGTCGGAAATAAAACAAAAAACAACATTTGAGAGTTTGGATCCAGAAATTCAGCCTATGTTTCTGGATTCAAACTCTCCAATTTTTCCTCTAGGCTCAGAGTAGTTGGTGGAACCATTTTCTCCATGTTTCGTAATGTTGAGCTTTCCTATGTATTACTTTTTAAATGTAATAATATGTTGCAGATTTAAACTTTCATCCCCAGTGGCTTCTCAGAAAACCAGAAAAGTGCCTGTAGCACTAAAATAAAAACTTGAAAAAGAACTTAACCACAAGGAAAAGATGGATGTCATCGTCAAGCAAACTGAGCCTAGTGAATGGGTAAACAGCTTGGGGACAATCGTGAAGCCAAACACAATACGGGTATGCATGAAACCACACGATCTAAACAAAGCCATCAAGAGAGAACATGATCCTTTACGTACCATTGAAGAGGTAGTTGCTGAAATGCCTAACGCCAAGGTATTTTCAGTTGTTGATGCAAATCCAACTGGATGAAGAGAGCTCCCGACTCTGCACGTTCAATGCGCCGTTTTGGAGGTAATCCTTAAAGAGACTGTTGTTCGGAATCACGTCCGCTCCAGGGGTTTTTCAGAGGTGCCTCGCCCAGCATTTGAAAGGTCTGGTAGGTGTCTTAAACACCATGGATGACATTATTGTCTGGGGTGATGACACGGAGCAACACGACCGGAGACTGAGACAGCTACTAGACAGACTGAGGAGCATCAACTTGAAACTGAACAAGGGCAAGTGCAAAATCAGAAGGACAGAAATCAGCTACACTGGACGTGCTATCAAAACGTCACGCCAGGGTAAGCCTACACGAAACACAGCCCTCATGTTAAGCGTTTCTAAAACTCCCTATGGGAAAAATGAATGGTGGAAAAACTATTGGAACCATTTCCCTGTTTGACCGTTGGTTTTGTGGGTATTACGACACCTCCACTGTGGGGCTCTATAGGGAAATGAATGGAATGCCAAAAATAAGATCTGTGTTAAAGGCTTAGGAGACCTTATACATTTTATTATACGTCTATCAGATAATCTTCATCAGCTGACCTCACTTTTTGTGAATTTTGAATAATTTATGTAATCAGGAAAAAACACAAAGGCTTCATAATTCATAAATGTCATTGTAACTGACTGATATTATCTCATAGAACAAAACTTATAAGATCTCCCAAGCCTGTGTTAACCTCAGACCTTATGTTCGGCGTTTATCCCAAAATCCTATTCTTTCCCCATAGGAATGGCTGAACGAACTGGAGGTAACTCATTCCCGGTTATTAGAACTACAAGCTGGCGAACTCGATTGAATACTCCTTCTCAAAACCCATTGGATGAGAAGTTCAGAGGGGCCGGACCGCTGGCTTTCTCATCCAATGGATTTAGAGAAGGAGGCGAGGATGCAAGGAGTCTGCAATTGAGATTCTCCCACAGACATGCACTCAGACCCAAATACACATTGCAGGATCTTTACTAGATGGAGTAAAGCTATGACCGGAAGTGACTTGTTGTAGCAGGTTAGGCGAGCATTTTAACTAACTCTTAACCCTATTCTTAATATTAAGGGGGGCAGCAGGAGAGAGAATGTGTATTATGGGAAGGGGGGTGGAGGCTATTCAGGGGGGTGGAGGCTATTCAGCAGCCTGATGGTCTGAGGGTAGAAAAATGTATTGGCCAGTCTTTTCTGATGATCTTCTTGGCCTTCCTGCGACACCTGGTGGTGGTGTCCTGTAGGACAGGCAGTGTCCACAAATGGCGCGTTAGGCTGCACGTATCGCCTTCAGAATAGCCTTGCTGTCCGCGGCGGGGGTGTTGATATATCAGGATGTGATGCAGCCCGACAGTATGCTCTTTATGGTGCTCCTGTAGAACACTGAGGGCCCTCGGGTAATCTCTTCAGCATCCTGAGGTTGACGAGTCGATGTCGTGCCTTCACTACGGTGTCCGTGTGGTTAGACCATTTCAGCTTTTCTGAGATATGTACGCCGAGGAATTTGAAGTTATTGATCGTCTCCACGGCGGCCAGGTTGATAAGGATGGTGGCTTGTCCAGCTGGGATCCTCCTGAATTCCACAATCAGCTCCTTTGTTTTGCTAACGTTGAGGGAGAGGTTGAGGTTGTTCTTGATAACTCAAGTAGATATTTGCTACTTTTTATTTGAATGAAAAACACATGATATGTGAGTTGTGGTTTTGTAGGTGATCAGAGATGAGGGAACTGGGTTAGAAACAGTTCTTATTCAGTACAATATACTTATGATTCATCCATCAATTTATACTGTATATTAACTGTAGTTACACTTGTCAACAATAGATAGTGACAGTGTATTTGTATCTCGTATTTGTATCTCGTTTAACTGTAGCTGTCTGAGTTGAGCTACCGTTATTACTAATTTGAATCTCTCTTAACTTCCCTGTAGGAGAAGATTGGTCAAATGCAGAGCTATGACGAGTAGACCTAGTCTATAAGGTATTTCCATATTTAAAATATAATTAAAGCGAAAGGAAATTCTGATCACAAATACATAGGTTAGCCTACATACATAATATCTTTCTGCAGTCCCCTATATAGTTTTTCTTCAAGGTAAAAGCTTCTAATCTTTGTCAAGTAGGTCGATATCTAATCTAATAGGCATAGCATAACATATTTATCGGCATATGGTAGCCTAATCTTTGAGTTAAAGGGAAAACATAATTTAGGTCTACTTGTATGACTTTTGTGACACACCGTGACCTCGTAGTCTAACTGGCCGCCAACGCAATTATTAGGAAAAATCCATCATAATCAATAATGTAAGGCCGAAGAGCTAGGGTAAACCATTTTTTCCCCAATTAAAAAGTAGGCCTAACTCCCTAGACTAATTATTGTAGGCTATAAATTATTAAACTCCAATCATATATATTGATTTTATTCAGTTAAATTCTTCAATTCAGTTGCTTCCCATTCCGTAGGTTCTAAAACACCCACAAGGTGTCCGTCTCTCTCTGTCTCAGGTCCAGCATGGATAAATTGAGAGATTAAGACGTTTCTGACGGATGTCCTGTCAGCAGACCCCAGTCACATCCTTCAGCATGTAGATGAGCAGAAACTTGTGACTTTACGCGAATACAGGAAGCTGCAAATGTTCAGTAAATCAGCCCTGGAAGATTCTATCATCCGTTTGCTGGATACACACATCAGTAAGGACGGTGAGACCTGCAGTAGATTCCTGACCCTGTTACAGCAGCCAGACATCAGAACATCTTCTTTCCCCAGACTGAAGAAAAGCAAAATGTTTGAAGTGTAATGCACTACTTTTAAATCATGTTGCAGGTCTGTTTTTACAAGTTTTGTGATTCAACTTCTGTTTTTGTATGTATGTTGATTGTTGTCTTATGCTGCACAAATCATTTCTTAATTAGAGCAAAATACAGTTTTCTAATCTAACAACAACAGGGACATAGCCCCGGCACCCATAAACCCCATACGCTGTCCCAACCTCTTCCTCCATAGTCCACACCCCAGGCCCAACCACAGGTACAACCATTTTAAAGCATACATTTCCATACTTTTTTGCACATACTGATTGAATCATGAACTATGTATACTGTTAGTAGGATTGTACCTAAAATGTCTGACACAGTTTTTTGCCCTTGGAAGCCCCAATGAATAGACACCATTATCATTGAGGACCACTTTGGAAACAAGTGGTTTAATGTTTCAGTGTTATCCTCTGCAAATACACTGCACACCTTGCTGTATGATTTTAAACGAAATAAATAAATTAAAAATTTGTAAAGGGTTACACATCAAGTAACAAAATGTAAACTAGAGGACTCTCATTGGCCATTGACTAGAGTGAATCTATTGTACAGAACAGCCATAAGAACTTTGAGGCAAAACCTTACAGATCAATATATATGGTATCTGGGGGGGGAAAAATGACATTGTTATATTATTGTTCTTGTTAGGTTAAAACCTTCTAACTACCTTCCAAAGACGTCGATCACCTGGTGGGAAAGACTATGAGAAAAAATCCACAGCTTGTGGATACATCTGTGGCGTTTCAGAGTTGAAGATGGGATAGCGGGGTAAATACTTTCAAGCAGTTCTACAGCAAGCTGATAGGCCAATGGACATTCTCATTTTGGAACCAGAGCAACGAAAACATTTTTCAGGAGCCGAGAAGGTCAATCAAACAGTGTAATAAGTTTGATCGTGTCTGGTTTATAGTATCATAAGTTTGATCGTGTCTGGTTTATAGTATAAAAAGCTTGATCGTATCTGGTTTATAGTATAATAAGCTTGATCGTATCTGGTTTATAGTATAATAAGCTTGATCGTATCTGGTTTATAATGGTGTAATATTGACTGTCTTTATTCGTCTCTTTTTCCAAGTTAAGCTGAAGGGAATCTCATTTGAGAAACTTGGCATAAACAAGTACAAAGATGGCATAAAGTTCACAAACAAATCCAAATTGACTTTAATGAAAGGCAAAAAGCCTACAGAAGGAAGCCACCGGTGAGCAAACAAGAGATATTTTGAATTAAAGATGCATAGACCTACTACGTCAGAACACGCTCTCTCACTGAGTGTGGAGTTCAATGTTCTGACCAAAGGGAATTAAGCCTACATTATGTAAATACATTGTTTTATTTGAAGTAGCCATTAGAGCTGCACCGTGACAGCAATCACCATATCTAACCACTTGCAGTAGGCCTACTGCAGCTCACAGGAAATTGAGTAGCTTTAGATTGACTGTGTATTAGCCTACAGTTTGTGAAATAACTATTCCAAACACAACATAGCATGTAGCCTAGTGCCATCTACACATTGCATTGGGCAAAACAACCAGCGTTTTAACATTCATTTGCAACTGTTATTTCGCTTCTTAATGTTTACTTAGTAGCCAGTTCCACCACTGGGCAGGTAATTTATGTTCAAGTTACTATATAACCTATTAGTAACCGAATACAATCAGAATGTAATAAAAGGTTAGAAATCTGTACTTTTAGACATTTTAACCCTATTTGGTCTCATTTTTTATTTAATTTTTTGGCCCTGTGAAGTGGCTACTTCAGTGCACAGTCATCATGATCTACAATAACTTGTTTTAAAATAGTCATGTGGTCATCATGGTACACAACACATGCCTGCCTCTGGGTCTTTCTGAGCATAGTCCAATGACGTATAAACACAATAGCCTTGTCCAATAGTGTGTGGGCAAAGGGTACATCAGTTGTTCATTGCCCTTTATTCAGTAGTACTTAAAATACTGAGGTTCTTGCAGTTTAGTTTGTAAACATCTTGAATACCAAGATATTTGGTGGCATCCTCAGACGATGGGAATACTTCACCTGCAGGGCTTCTTTTTGAACAAAACAGAACACACAATCACTCACGGCCCCACAAATATGTTATGTCCATAGTCTACTGTATATTAGTAATAATATAGCAGTAAACTCAAATGATAAAATCAGCAAATGCTTGGAAACAAAATAAATAAGCAAAGAGAAGGACAATGGAAAGAAACAAGTTAGGAAGACAGACACTGGGGAGTTTGTAAATGTTGTCACGTCACTGGACAGGCACTGGGACTACACAACACACAGACACATTGAATATTAGGGAAAAATGGTTTAATTTTGGAGACAGAGGCAAAGAAACACACCACACATGAACAAACATTTACCAAATAAAACATTGACTGATTTCAAACTACACACCACTGCTTCTATGGGAAAAATAGAAATATCTACCAACAGGTAAAGGAAAAAGCCCAGAAACTAAACAAATATTAAACTAAGACATTTATCTATCCATACAAGTTGTCTATAATAAGCCCAGATGGTCATTTTTAATAACCATGTGGACAGAGCACAGCACTAACATGAAACTGACCACAATTTTAGAGGATCCCCACCCCCCAATATAGAAACTGAATAACGAAGTGAGGAACATGTCGAATGCAAGTTAATTAAATCAAAATTAAGGTTATTTATTTAAAAAAACAAAAAAACATACTATCAGAAATGTTATCATTGACGACCACCAAGAAGCCAAACTCAAGACTAGCACAATTCAAGGCGAGGGCCTTAGAGAGGACAGACATTTTTTTTTCCAATATATATTTTTTTCTTTAATTATTTCCAATATAAAAAAAGCTTCACTGGTACAAAATACATATGCACAACCAGTATTGTAGAAATTGGAAAGAGCCAGTTTGTCATTTCGTTTTTTTTTTCTTCAAATCCCACCCAAATTTCAAAAGTTTAATTAAAAACAAAAATCACTACTGTAAATGTTTTACAGATCAACATGATGGACCGCGACTTTGGCTTTTCTCAAGACAACAAACATCTATCAAATAATTTATGTGGAGAAGAACATGAAGTCCTATCAATTATTAAATCAGATAAGAAAAAAGAGGGTACAGAAAAAAGAACAGATTTTTGACCAAGACAATATCTAAGCGATGCAAAGCTACCACACTTTGTCAAACAGCACTTCAGAGTATGAGAATAGAAAAACGGTGACCAGTGATAGAGATACTGCGAAAAGTCCCAAGGTGCACCCTATTCCCTACAGTGCACTACTTTTGACCAGATTAAATGGGCCGTGGCCAAAAGTAGTGCACTACGCAGGGAATTTGGGTGCCATTTGGAATTAGTCCTAAAAATGGTTGTGACGGAGCCCCCGAAGTGAGAGTTTCTAGTTCCTATACCCTGACCCATGTGTGATTTTTATATTGTGCTTATATTTCAACATTTACGGTAACACTTTACAATACAGTTGTATAACTACCCATTATAATCAATTAAAATATTTACTAACATTTGTTAACAGTTTGTTGTAGCCTACATACCAAATTGTTTAACAAACTGTTATATAGTCAATGTTAATAATGCACCACTACCCAGGTTTTGGTTAACGTGAAAAGGATTACTATTCTATAATCAATAAATCAAATCAATATACAGTAACTTTACCATTTTACCCAACAACTAGGCATTCATATTATAGCAATACATTGTCTGTGACTGTACCGCAAAGCACTCAACTTTGTCCACTCACTAACAGGGTGATTTGTCTTCAAAAAGGTTTGGGTTGTTCAATGTATGATAATATTCACAAATTACTTGCCAATGTGTTAAAATTCAGTACATCACGTACCATTTGAAGCAATAACATCACAAAGTGGGAAACACAGCGGGTGATTTAGCCTTAATGACACACTGGTATGTATATTATAACAAAAGCAAACTGAGCGTTCCTAACTGCAGTAATCTCTAGTCCCTAAACCATGGCCTAATAGCATCTGTGTAGGCAGTTTCTAGATATATGGCACTGAGTGTTGTATATTGGGATAGAAAAACTCACTGCAAAAAGCACATTCCCCATCTTATTCAACATAAAATGTTTATTAGTGGTACCTTGGTAGTTCTGGGAAGTGCCACCAACCCATGCTTAAAAAAACAAAAACAGATTTGCAAAAAAAAAAAAGAAGTTTACATTGCCTCCAATATTTCTGCTTATAAACAGACAAAACCAAATCACTACCATTCAACAACAAACACTTCAAATCTTCTCAAGTGCTGCTAGAACTTTCAAGCTAAAAAAAAAAAAAAAAAAAAAAAACGGGTGCCATCTTGGGTGATTTGCAATAAAAAAAAATATTTTAAAAAGCGAACCAAAACTGAAAAATGCATTTTGTGGCTTGTTAATCCCAAGTCTGTTGAGAGAAAGACACCGTAGGCAGTGCTTGGCATCTTCCACACAGAGCTGAATCTCAAACACGAAGGACCCTGAGTTGACGACCCTTGTTTAGCGCCTTCTGGGTCGTATTCATAAAGCGCCGTGTGCCGATTTAGGATCAGCTTTTGAGTTTGTATCATATAATGAATAAGATTACATGAACAGGTGGGACTTGATCCTAGACGCTTTGTGAATATGGGACCAGGTACGCATATTTTTGGGGGAACCTTTCTTTGGGGCGGGAAACAAGATGCAGGGGGAGGGGGCTGGATGTAAATGATTTGCGCTGTCCCATCATCTCTGCAGTACAACTAACAGAAAGTAGGCTGGTCCATTATCAACCCAATAAAGACACTTCTGTTCTGAGTAGTAAACTTTATGCCGAAACATGGAATGCTTTTGTAAACCAACACTTTTGGTGTGGGGGGGGGGGGTTCAACAGTGATAACACAGATAATGTGTGACCGTTTTGAATAGAAAATTATTTAAATTTTTTAAATGTTGGATTTCAACTATCTTATCACCAACAAATACATTGTGTGTGAGAGAGAGAGAGATCTAATACAAAGTCCCATGTGTGATTTCACATTCAGGGGCTCCCAGTGTTCTTACTGTCACAGAACAAAGTGTGTGTTGAGAAATTGGGCACTCACATGAAAGCATATTGTAAGAACGGGGGGAAAAAAAGGAAAAAACTGCGAGTTTGACACATGGGCACTTTAAACAAAAACACCCCGTCTGTCTTCTGTGGTAACAGACATTATCTTGCAATATGAGGTATCCATAAGCAAAAACATCCATTTACGAAATCATCAACAAGAAATTCACACAAAAAAAATTCTCAAGACCATAAGAATTTAACACTAAATTGAAACTATTTTCTTTTAACGTAGGAAAAAAACAATTTAGTCATATATATTCCCCAAGATGAGACAATGACAATCTACTTAACTGAAAAAAAGTTGCAGAGGTTAAAAATAGCAAATAACCCAGGAAGGAATTCTGACAACACGTGTAAGTATCAATTACATCACCGCTAGTAACGACAGTTATTTTTTTGAAAGGCTGTGTTGTGTTGACCGAGCAAACAGTCCCCCCCCCCCCTACCCATTTAAAAACATATACACTTAGACCCTAGATGACATTACAACATAATCTACAAAAAGAACCCCAAAGTTAACCTGGGTTTCTGTTTTACTTAGCTTTAAACTTCTATAGATTCAATGGTATAAAATATAGGTAATCTAAGTGTGCATTTAAACCACAGATTGTCTATTTGTGAATCACTCCTAAAAAAAGTTCAGACTCGTAGTAGGTAGTAATTTCCCCTAGTAGTCAAGAGCAAATCTACCTCCGTTGTGCCGTCAAATATTTTTGAAAAAAAGAATAAAACAAAAATAGGCAAATACACATATTTTCATTAAATGAAAGCCAAGAGTCACTTTTTTTTTTTTTAACAGCCTTGGTGACAAAATTGAAAATGTGAAAACCCTAACAGAGCACTGAGGGGCAATTCTGGTTGATAATCAGACTAGTTTTTTTAAGTGTTGCGAGTCGAGTGGTCTTAGGTTGCGGTCTAAAATGGTACCCTATTCCCTACATAGTGCACTACTTTTGACTAGAGCCCAGGGCCCGGGTAAAAAGTTGTGAACTACATAGGAGACAGGGGTGCCATTTTGGACACAGCATTATTTTGTTGTTTCAGAAGCAGACATATTGCTAATGGCACAAAGTAGCACAGCGCTGTGCTAGTCCCTGTATTCAAACTTTCAAGTGAACTGTATACTGAGAGAGAGAGAAGAGGTAAAAAAGAAACAAGCAACAGAAACAAGCAAATTACAAAACAAAAATAACAATCCCACAGGCTTTTAAAACAAGTTTTTTTTTTTTTTTTTTTTTTTTTTTGCATTTGCATTTGCAGAAAATGTACAAAAACAAAGTATTTTAAATGAAATGAGCTCAGGTAAGATTTCACATTGATTTTGCTTGACCGACCTCCCCTCACATTTTATACAGGAACAAAGAAAAACGAAGTTGCATGCAAAAAAAATAAAATCATCTCTCTATCCAAAATGGCAGCCTCTTCCCTATATAGTGCAGTAACTTGCACTGGTCAAAAAGGCTCTGGGCAGAAGTAGTGCACAATATAGGGAGCAGGGTGCCATTTTGGACACACACAATCATGTTGAGCTAAGGTCAAATGTCATAGGTCAAAGGTCAGCGGGGTGTGTGCCCAGGTAGCCTATTGGTCAGGCGAGCTTTAGAGACAATGGTGGGAGGATGAGGAGGAGTAGCCGGGAGGAAGAGGAGTTTGGAGTCGGTTTTCAACACCATGAGGACATGCTAGGCTAACGATGAGCAAACAGGCATGAAGATTTGTTCTAAAAAAAAGGGAAGAAAAAACACGGAGATGTAGAGAGGAGAGGAGAGAAAGAGAGGAGAGGAGAGAAAAAGAGAGAGAGAGAAGTTAGACAGAGCCACAGCACAATAACCTTTCAACCATGAGGCACAATCAACCAACAACTGCCAGTCACCACACATAACTGCAAATCAGGGACAAGCTTTCCCCACACAGAACAATACACAGGTTTGACACAGGAAATGACATCACTAGATGTATGGTAGACTAAGACAAACTGATCCATCTCCAACCAGTCAGTCCCTTTAGGGAAGACTTGGATAGAATGATTGGAAGAAGTTGAGAGAGGAGAGCAGAGGTAGCCCCAGCAGCTTGACATGGATTAGATTGAGAAAGAGAGAAAAAGATGGAAGCAGAGAGAGAACATAAAAGGGAGCTTCACATAGAGATCAATGCGACAGAATGAAGACCAAGAGCTTTGACAGTATCAAGCGTGTCTGATCCTTAGTCAACCTGTATTTTAAAAAACTTTGTAGAGGTAATGAAATGGTATGGAAATAATCAAATCTGATGCTCCCTCTTATAGCAGTCGACACAGAGGACCCCCTTGAACATTGGCTCCATTGATAGCTATAAATAAATCATATAAATTAAAACACTTTATACGACTCTTAAAAAATGACATGAAACTGTAAAGGAATGGATGGTGTACTAAACGTGTAGAGAGATAAGATCGTAACGGTTAAGAGAATAATAAATCGACGACGCAAGTGGTGAGAGTTGGTATGACACCAACAGCACCTTGCAGCCACACCCCAGTGAAATAAGTCTCTGCTGTGTTGATTGGATGGCCTCGGCTCAAGTCGTGGGTTGGCTAGCTGGATGGGCAGACTTAGACTTACCCTAGCAGTGCTAACACAGAGCCGGGGGGGAAGGCCCCTGCCCTGGGTACGATCAGTAGGGTTTGCTGTCATTCTTGGAGCGTTTCAGCTGCACCTTGAGCCTCTTCATGCCGATCTGGAAGCCGTTCATGGCCTGGATGGCAGCCTGCGCCGACACTGGATTGTCGTAGCTAACAAACCCTGAGGAATGGACAAGGGAAAGATAAATACTAGATTGACGTAGCTAACGAACCCTGAGGAATGGACAAGGGAAAGATAAATACTAGATTGACGTAGCTGACGAACCCTGAGGAATGGAGAATACTAGTAAAAAGCCAGTAAAAAAAGTTATATTTCGTATAACCAACAGTGCAAAAAGCAAGTTGGCGAGACGTTTGTGGTAAACTCAACTCTTAGGTAAGCAATAAAACATTGATCTATGCATTTTAAAATTGGAGCGACACAAATGATTTTACCATGGCCATCTCCATGCTCATGTTTAGGGGGTAGAAGACGACCGTACGTACCGAAGCACTTGCTCAGATTGGTCTGTTTGTCAATGAAGACTTTGGCAGAGACAACGTTTCCGAAAGGCATGAACATCTGAAGGACATCCTGGTCTCCAAACTCCTGGGGCAGGTGATAGATGAACAGGTTAGCCCCCTCAGGACCTGTGGGAAGAGATGGAAAGATAGATGTGAGAAAGGTAGACTAAGGTCAACGGAAAAAAAACATTGACAGATCCAAGAAACGACCTGGGTTCAAAACAGTATTTAAAATCTTTCCAATACTCAATCTGTGCTTGATTGAGCTCGCCTGGCACAATGGAATAGTCCCAAAAGTGCAAAGCCTGCCCATCTGCCACCCAAGGGCTCCCTGGTAAAATCTCCCCTAGGTACAGATCTAGGATCAGTTTCCCATCCCCCAATCCTAACCGTAACCATTATTGGGGGAAAAAGCAAAACTGACCCAAGATTAAGATTAAGTTTAGGGGTTAATTTACAATACTTGTGGCAGTCTCAAGCAACTACTCAAAGTATTTGAAAGAAAGACAATACTACCTGAACTCAGGTGTGCTTAGTGTGACTGGACTGACTCACCCTCCCTCTGGCTCCTGGCTAAAGGATCAAGGAAGTAGAGGATGCACTTTTTATTTTAGAAAGAGGCAGATAATGTTGTGGTACTCAGTAAACATGTGACACTGTGCCCTATGGCTAATCAATTATTTTCTTTAAAACGTCAAACACCTTTTAGGTAGGTGCCCAGCGCATATGGACTTACATGACCCTCGGACACACACACACACACACACACACACACACACACACACACACACACACACACACACACACACACACGATCAAAACGGGTAACTGGTGTGTACATTTAAAGTAATTGACTGTTATGGTAGTACATACATTCTCAAACGTGTCTGTCTGCTAATGTTGACTCCCATGGGGGGGAGGGGGGCAGTACAAAAGAAAAAAAAGTATGAAAATGTACGTACTCACTACTATAAGTCGCTCTGGATAAGAGCGTCTGCTAAATGACCACAATGTACATGTATTTTTTTATCCTATCCAATAACCTCAATCAACCACATGGGCTGACAAGAGACTAGTTGACACACAGGATCAAAACAAAACAATATTGGTAATTGGTGTGTGGCCTGAGACCCACCCTCCTTCTGGCTCCCGCCGGCTGCACCCTGCAGTAGGGACTGGCTGTAGAGGGAAGGCAGGGCGGAAGCAGTGTACTGCTGCATCCCTGAGTAAGCCTGGGTCAGGGCATCCATGGAGCTCGCTCCAGAGCCATTAGCCATCGAGGCCCCCAGGCCCCCGTTCATAGCAGCCATACCTAACACAGTAGACGGAAACATAGAATTTATTTGACAATTCAAAAATATAGATAACATGAATACAACAGCCAGAGAGGCTTCGACACCTACAGTCCTCTCTACTGTACAGTAGGGCCGGAACGATACCAGTATCGTGATAATCGTTACTATCGTGGCAAGGAAACAAAACATGAAGCAAAGTTCACTTCTTTAGATAAAAAGCCCTAATGTTGGAAACAAACATTATGTTATCATACAGTACCACAAGTATTGATTTTCCAAGTTACAGAACACTATTTTACATACAGTAAGTTTTTAAAAAGGACCAAAGAGTGGTCTGCTTCGTGTTTTCATTTTTTCCATGGGGGGGAAAAATAATAATAATTTTGCAATACCGGTATGGTCCGGCCCCTACCATACATGTAGTCATACATTTGAGATTCAATAAGGACTATAGTGGTTAGCTTCCCAGACACTAGCCTAGTCCTGGACAATTTATGGAGATTCTCCAAAGCCAGGACCAGGCAATCTGTGTCCATGAAACCAACCAGATACCTGAAGAATATCAACAGAATGAAATGTATGATTTGAAAGACAGAAACAAAAGGCTTGAAGAAAAGGTAGTAAAGTCATTTTTTCTTTGTGCGGTACTCACTGAGGGCATACTCACCGCTGACCCCCCCAGTGAGGGCGTTGAGGTTGTTGAGGCCCATGGAGGCCCCCGTCAGACCCCCGCCAAGGCCCTGGGTCAGGCCCAGAGAGGCCAGGGTGTTCATGGCTGCACCCGCGCTGGAACCTGCCGTCTGGCCTGCTGCCGGGGAGATCACCAGTAGGTAAACCGAGACTCACTCGCTACACAAACTAATCTATCAACTCAACTGATTAACTCACATAGGTCGTAAAATAAATTAAAGTTAACAAAAAACAAATAAACTACGCCGTATAGCAGGGCTCCTCAATAGGCAGCCCGGTGATTTTAATTTGGGCGGACAATTTTTATTTTAAATTATAATTTTCGTTGTTGGACATGAGACTAAAAATCACTAGGCAATCAGCTCAGTGATTTTAATTGGGGAAATCAGTTGAAGTACTCCCGCATAACTAGAGAGGCATATCTGACCGTATCCCAATGTAATGAAGGTCGGAAATGATTCTGTTTTTTTGTCAAATACTATTATCTGTTTGGGATCGACGTGTACAAATTATTTATAACCATGTTACCCCCCCCCCAACCATCCTCTGGAGGATAGAACCCAGGCAAGACGAAGAGGTAGTTGAAATATTTTGTTGTCTGGCGACTTTCTTTTAATAGAAATGACACAAAAGTAATAATGAGAGAAGGGGTTTGAACAGCCTACTCTATATTACCTGGACGTAAAAGAAAAGTGGTGTACCATATTTACCTGAGTTATAGAGATTACCTAAAGCGCCGTTGGCTGACATGGCGTTGGTGGAGCCGCCTGAGTTTTGGGCTGCAGAGGCGGCAGCTGCTAATGTGGCCAGGTTCTGCAGCTGCAGCTGGTTCACACCTGGAAGAGGAGACAGAGGGAGGAAGTTTATTATTAACATCGTCATCATTATAAGAAGTAATATTGTCATGATCAGCTGACATGGCTGGAACCATGGGGAGGAGAGATAACGGCTATACCTCGATAAATATAACTAAGAACAGATTCCTATTCGCAATGACAACCGAGAGTGGGAAATGGAGCTGCATCAGCTGTCCTTATGGGAGACCAGAAGAGCGGAATCATCGGCTTACAGAAGGAGATGGCAACAACAAGCAGACTTCATATTATTGACATACAACAGGAAAACAAGTGACCCTAGCACACTGCCTTGAGGAACTCCAAAGGTTTTTGATATTCAACCCTTTAAGTTCGTCCCCAGCAGACTTATGGTCTCCTACAATAGCTACTCTTGATTAATCTTCCCAACGGTGATCTCGTTCAAGGGTAATGTGACGTCAGTGGTTGTGAAACTATGTGGGAGTGAAGCGCTGAGTCAGAAGGCTGTTTACATAAACAGTTGTCTTTTTCTTCAAGTGGGTTGGAGTTATGGGGGGGACATGAACAGGGACAGTGAGTGACTTACCTCCTAGTCTCTGCATGCCACCAAAAGTACTCTGGTTACCAAAAGTACTCTGGTTACCAAAAGTACTCTGGTTACCAAAAGTACTCTGGTTACCAAAAGTACTCTGGTTACTGGTAGCCGTCGCCTGTTGGAGCAACTGTAAAACAAAGCGAAAGAGAGTTCTAGAACAATAGAGCAAAGGAGAGACTTGTGTACTTTCTCAATTAGTTCAGGCTTTGTGATTCCTCGCGTCCTCTCCTCAAAACTCACTGCAGGAGAAGGTCCGAGAGGGCCCTCGGATCTTCTCCTCAAATACGGTTTAAGAAAAAAGGCTAGGAGAGATGACAAGAACCCGAGGAAAAACAAAACGAGAAGGAGTCCATTACTTCAATGCCATGCTTTCCAACAATGATAAAATGTGTGTATATTTATGAAAAAGTATGTTGATGGTTTACAGTTACTGCCAGGTATTGTGGTGTGAGGCCTCCCAGGTTAATATAGTGTACTATGGAGTATTAAGCAGGGTTGGGATCGGAATCAATTCCATTTCAATTCAGGGAGTACACTGAAATTCCAATTCTCCTCAATGCTTTTCAATGAGGAAAACGTGGAATTGGGTTTACTTTCTGAATTGACCCCAAACCTGGTATTAAGGTGTACTTACGGCTAAGTACTGTGGCGTGAGGCCTCCCAACCCTGCCAGATTTCCCCAGGTGGAGGCACTGTTAAGCTGCTGCATCTGTTGGGCCATCTGCTGCTGCAAGCGCCGCTGCTCCTTGTCCCTCTGAGTGTCCGCAAACTTACACACCATGGGAGAAGTGCAGCCCTGTAGGGGGGGGGGGGGGGGGTTAGATATCACACCCAGTGAAATTCACATCCAGAAACACCATCGCTATAACAGAGGAAAATCTGCAAGGCCATTTGTCAGGAATCCATTGTAGGAGATGGACTACGTCATGTGGTAATCTGAAATATATTTATTTAAATAAGTTGCCAAAGTGTTGCATTCAAATAGTAAACAGAGATGGAACACACTGCCATGCATGACAAAGCCAGGCAACATTCCACAGACAGACAGACCCAGGAAGGGATAATGTTCACAGACAGACAGACCCAGGAAGGGATAATGTTCACAGACAGACAGACCCAGGAAGGGATAATGTTCACAGACAGACCCAGGAAGGGATAATGTTCACAGACAGACAGACCCAGGAAGGGATAATGTTCACAGACAGACAGACCCAGGAAGGGATAATGTTCACAGACAGACAGACCCAGGAAGGGATAATGTTCACAGACAGACAGACCCAGGAAGGGATAATGTTCACAGACAGACAGACCCAGGAAGGGATAATGTTCACAGACAGACAGACCCAGGAAGGGATAATGTTCAGACAGACAGACCCAGAAAGGGATAATGTTCACAGACAGACCCAGGAAGGGATAATGTTCACAGACAGACAATTACACTTTGTAACACTGAAGGGTAAGGCTCAAAACGACGATTGGGCTAAACGAGAGGGACTGAGGCGGAGGAGAGTCAACTTCTCACACACACACACACGTGTACTTCCAAGTCAAGACATCACTAGTTAAAACATTTTGTCACAACAAAAGGCATACATAGAATAGCACTGCGTTCCTCTGTAACAGACAGACATTACAAGCCAGATATTGACGTATCACTGGAGAGACCAGACGTAGACATGCGGAAGGTATCTGTGTTAGAGTGCCAGATGAGGGGACCAGGCTTGATCGGGAAAATGACTTTCTACACTAGTAGCAGCTCCCATAGCACCAGGGGGTAACAGACAGTAAAGGGACTACTAGGGTTGTAAAATTCCTGGAAATGTTCCCAAAAATCCTAGTCAGAGGATATGCAGAATCAAAAAGGGAACCCTTGAACCGTGATTTCTAGAAAACATGGGAATTTTTCAAACAGGTTCCAGAATTTCACAGCAACCCTAAGGGTGCCACCATTAGCAGGGCCTAGTTCTAATCTCTGAGGCCCAGAGATGAGCTAGATTTAATGAGTTGTTCCTAATTAGGGATCGGTTGGACGCTTCACTAGGGAGCCGCTGACATGTTGACCGTCACAATACTTCTGCTCCAGTTCCTAAGCACTGAACTGACTCAACATGAATACCGACCCCTGTTTTGAACAGATTTAGTGGGACAAATACTCTAATAAGGTAGCCTATATTTCAGTTAAACACCCTATTCAATAGAGGGGAGGCTAATGTTCTATCATGTAAAACCTTGGTAAATACTTATCTAAGAGATTGAATGGTGCTTTGCAACTTGACAAGTCACATTATCAATAATATTTTAAATGGGACATTATGGATTCATTAGGCTTCCTCTAAAACAGATTTTTAAAAGGTAAATATGTGCTGAGGGGTACAGTACCTCCATTGTCTGAGAATGATGCAGGGATTTGATTGCATTCGCAGCCTGAGCCCTGGTAGAAAATGTGATAAACGCACAGCCTGTAAGGGGGAAGGGAGAGGGAACAAGAGGGGGAGGGAGGGACAAAGAAGAAACAAAACCAGACACACACACACAAAAAAAAAGGTATTTGGACACGTCGTTATGAAACATTACATATTACAGTAACACCATATTAGAGTGAACAGCACTCCAAGCACACAGACAGAAGGGACCGCTCTCACTGGTTAGTACATGGAAGAAACAACGACGACGATAACAGTCACAACAACAATCACATGAGCACAGTAACGTAACAGACGTATTATATCACAATTAAGAGAAGCTGACGATGGGGCGACGTGGATGTGGTGAGAGGGTGGATGTAATAACGGATAGGGATGACGTAAATTAATAGATCTGTGTAAAAAAAAATATATATATATATATGGCATGGCAACGTCACATGCTACAATGACAGACACTCAATGTGGCTACCATCTAGCCACAGGGTGCAGTGACAGTTTGAGCTCTGCATGTTCTGCTCTGCTTTCAGCTCATTGGCTTTTATGGCGTCTTCTGCGGCACAGACAGACAGGAGTAATCCCATCCTTTGTGGAGCATAGTGGGGGCGGTGCAGTACTGTGTGTGTGTGTGTGTGTGTGTCCTGCCTGCCAGCTGAGCCCGGCCCAGAACACCAGCAGCTAGGGGTTGCCATGGCGACGGCCGGGACCATTGTTACAGGCAGTGGTGAGAGCGGTGGTGCGGCCCCCTCACTCTGCTCTGCGGGGGGGTACTTAAAGAGGAAGCCACTACCATTATACCTACCCAATCAGATTTGTATCCAAAGCGACTTGCAGTACATTTGACTTGCATATATTTTGACTACGTGCATTATGATTTCTTTGCGGGAATTGAACCCAAGACCTCTGGTGTTAATATCCCCACACTCTTACCAACTCATTCACTGAACCCAGGACCACTTGGTATAAAAGGAAGCGTGGAGTGTGACACTACGTTACCCACAACCCACCTCTGCTCAGACCGTCGGGTCCACGGAGAATTCGGCATTCCTCTATCTGGCCGAAAGCAGAGAACATCAGCCGAACCTCGTTCTCGCCGTATTTCTTCGTCACCATTCCGATGAAGAGTTTTCTGTCTTCCACCGCTGAAATTAAGATATTATATCAACGATTGTTTTATAATAATTGAACTATACTGAAAATGCACTCTGTTCATCTCTGCACAAACACTGAACATAGACACCGGTCATTTACATTTACATTTACATTTAAGTCATTTAGCAGACGCTCTTATCCAGAGCGACTTACAAATTGGTCATTGTACAACATATACTTTTTAAAAAATACAAATAAAAGATGTAAGTCACCCCCCCTTTTTTCAGGTCACCCCCCCTATGTAATTTCCCCTCTGGGATTTCATGGTAGACATTAGCTGCGTTCTGTTCTCAGGTTGCCCCCCCAAATAGAAACCCATTACCTATTTATTCCCTATGGGCCCTGATCATAAGTAGTGCAGTACATAAAGAATAGGGTTCTATTTGAGACACAGCCCCCCACACTCTATTTAACCGGTCAGAAGCCATGTTTTGCTTACAAACTTCCACCGGTGATGTCACTCACCGTTTGTTTTCTCGCTGTCGGCGGGTTTCATCTGGATGGGATGATGCATCTGGGAGGAGAACACGGAAAGAAACATGTTTATCATGCCATCATCACACCTGTCACCACAATCACACGCGCCAACAACCGTTAGTTCCCACGACGAACAGACCAGGTGCTGCTTGGCTGATGATTTCTCCTTGGCTCTCAATTGTTTAAAAACCTGTCCTCTCCCAGCCTCCCTCTCCACCGGAAATGATCTGAAGAGAACTGATCAGGTCAGGTGAAAGCCAGCCTAACGATGAGCTTGATTCCGTCATATTGTTTTCACAGGATTGTCAAGTCTTTCCCAAACAGTACAGATGAAGGGAAGGTGACAGAGGGAGAATTTAGAAAAGGCCCATGTTGCCCTCTTGCCGGTGTATTCCCCCTCATCCTTTTCTTCCACCATGTCTCCATTGTTCGCTCTCCTCTCAAACCCAATCATCTCCAACACTCCAGTCAGCTATGGAAGTGGATATGTCCACTGGCTAGAGGTGGGGCTCAAATCCTCAGATCCAATTTCTTTCATCGGCTGGGTCAGAGCGACACACTATTCCCTATAAAGTGCGCTACTTTTTGACCGGGGCCATCTAGGGAATATGGTTTAAATTTGGGATGCAGACCAAGTCAGGGGGATTTCAGTTATTGATTACTTCCCGTCAACATTCGTTCAGGATTCATTTCACAAGTGTTGGTCTCCTCTGGTCTGCTTCTAAAAATGTTTACTGGCATTTAAAGTGAATGGAATGCTAACTAAACACCATCCATTTCCACAAGCATTGCTAACACTCTCCAAAAAATGAGCACCATAGCTCAAGCTTCCAACAAGAAGCTGGCAGAAAATCCAATCAAGTCTCCAAATTACATATTTCCACCTGCAACTTATTTCCCCTGGCAGTTCCATTAGATCCTCCAAATACACTGTGGGAGAAGTGGATCTGAAGAGTTAGCCTCTTGGATTAGCAATCTACACCTGCCATGTTGGCCCAGAGACAGCAGGAAAGGGAATTGAAGGAATATATAGCGTAGTGAGTACATTTTAACTAAGGGGAATAGAAATATGAGTGGGGTTGCAAGGTTTCAAGTTAAGTTTGTCATGGGAAATGGATTGGATATCTTACTCGAGCAAGCTTTCAATATCAAAGCAAAACACACAAGGGAGGCTAGGCTGGCTGTATGAAAATGTGTTATTTTTCTAGAGAAGGGAACCATGATAAATATGTCTAGGCTTTAAGTTTAAAAATGTGTTTGCTGTGTATTTATGACAATTTTACTTCCTCGCTTGAGCACTCGTGATAAAAACAAGAGGCAGTCATGCGGTTACGATTTTAAAAATGTTTTTAATTTACAAGAGGAAAGGGAACTAAGATAAATCGACAGATGGCCCTCTCAGTATGAGGACCGGCGTCACTCACCAAGGAGAGGAAGGCACAGAGAGTCCGTGCGACAGGCAGGCCTACCTGCATTCAAATACTATTTGAAATCTTTCAAATAACTGAGCATTTCCATTAGCCTGCCTGGTGTGCCAAATTGGGTTGCCAGGACAGGTTTTGCAGGTTGGTTCCATTGCAACAAGCTCAAGAACAGCTCAACTATTTGAAATCGTATTTGAACCCAGGTCTAGCGACCGACGGGGACGCAAGCTTTTCCACTGACGCGCCATGGGACTCCAGTCAATGCCAGGAGCAGCATGACTGGCTGAGGTAAGGAGCAGCTGTCCAAAATACACCATTTGAAAATGCTTTAACTGCCAGAGTTGAGCTGGGACGATAAACCAACAATTAAATAGACACCGACCAAACATCGTGGACATTTGGCTGATTTCGTTAATTACAATAAATAAACTATAGGTCTGTGTTATCACATCAGGGAGAGAGAGAGAGAGAGAGAGAGAGAGAGAGCTAGGTCAATCTGGACACGGCTGTGTGGTTATTTAGTGTTGTCACGATACCATTTCACAAATGATATGATACCAGGCCAAGTATCACCGATTAGTATTGCAATACCGAGGTGGAGAAAAAAGTGAGCGAGCATCATGTTGATCCCGTCCCCAGGACACATGTTCACGTTTTCTAAATGTCTCACCATCACTCACTCTCCCACAAACACACACGGCTCCCAACTCTTATAACGTTAGGCACCAAACAGAATTCAAAATATTAGATAGTTCAGGCTTCCATTAAGCCTATATGAAACCTACCTATTTTCAAGAACATAATGATTAGCAGTCTTACCCTTTCTTCATGGGCCAATCAAATTTGCCTAAACCACCCTTCAAGTTAGCAGGTTGTTAGCTAGCTAGATAACATTAATGAACGTTGTTTGTTATCAAACCAATAATTAGTGACCCGGGATTAGTTTAACAGCCCGTGACATGGTTTGTAAAATTATAAGATGTGCGCAAAACCCACTAGAAAGAAAACAAGACCTCATGTTTTATACCCGTTTAGGTTCGGACGGCAGGTTGCTAGATCGAATTCCCGAGCTGACAAGGTAAAAATCTGTTGTTCTGCCCCTGAACAAGGCAGTTAACCCACTGTTACTAGGCCGTCATTGAAAATAAGAATGTGTTCTTAACTGACTTGCCTCGTTAAATAAAGGTTAAATAAAAATACCGATTTCCGATTGTTATGAAAACTTGAAATCGGCCCTAATTAAATCGGCCATTCCGATTAATCGGTCGACCTCTAGTTGATACAATGTTTCAAGTTCCTTGCAGGCAGTTCATGCGTAGCCAATGGGATTTACAGGATATTTTTCCTTTATGATATTGTCTGTCTGCAGTGTTTTTATTTGTTGGTTTATGTAGGCTATTGTTTTACATATTTGCAATAAGTTACTTTTACATTTGTATAATTTTCATTTAGATAGTATTTCGATTAACCATGTGACATTGATTGAGACAACGACTATAAATGAATTTTAAACTGTTACACAAAAATGTGAATATTAAAAATCATAACTGGCATGCAGGTCAGTAGAAATGGTAAGATTACTTGGCGAAAATGGAGAAGGTTGCGGACCGCTGGTGCATTCTATTACCGACAACTTTAGGAGAGTAATGGCACAATTTACGAAAACCAGTAGCAGCGGGAAGAAGGTTGGGAACAGGTTTTTCCCCCTGCTGGTTAGGCTATTTATCTCTGGAAAATGGAGCAGATTCTATACATCGTTTGACATGTTTCTACGGACTGTAACGGAACTCGTTGACTTTGTCTGCTCCTAGAGATCGCGCGTCATGAATTTGGATTTGTGAACTCAAGGCGCCAACAACAAGGAGGTATTTTGGACAAGGAGGTATTTGGACTTTATCGAACTAAAACAAACATTTATTGTGGAACTGGGATTCCTGGGAGTGCATTCTGATGAAGATCAAAGGTAAGTGAATATTTATAATGCCATTTCTGACTTCTGTTAATTCCGCAACATGGCGGGTATATGTTTGGCTTGTTTTGGTCTCTGAGCAGCGTACTCAGATTATTGCATGGTTTGCTTTTTCCGTAAAGCTTTTTTGAAATCTGACAAAGCGGTTGCATTAAGGAGAAGTATATCTATAATTCTGTGCATAATACTTGTATCTTTTATCAAAGTTTATTATGAGTATTTCTGTAAATTGATGTGGCTCTGTGCAAATTCACAGTATGTTTTGGAGGCAAAGCCAAATGTAAACTGAGGTTTTTGGATATAAATATGAACTTGATTGAACAAAACATACATGTATTGTGTAACATGTTGTCCCGGGAGTGTCATCTGATGAATAATATCAAAGGTTAGTGATTCATTTTATCTCTATTTCTGCTTTTTGTGACTCCTCTCTTTGGTTGGAAAATGGCTGTATGCTTTCTGTGACTAGGTGCTGACCTAACATAATGATATGTTGTGCTTTCGCCGAAAAGCCTTTTTGAAATCGGACACTGTGGTTGGATTAACGGGAAGATGATCTTTAAAATGGTGTATAATACTTGTATGTTTGAGAAATTAGAATTATGAGATTTGTTTGAATTTGGCGCCCTGCAATTATTGGCTAGGGGTTCCGCTAGTTCCCAGACAGGTTAAGTTAAAATAAGTGGTCATTCACTATTGTTGTAATTGTCATTATTACAAATAAAACATTTATTTATTATTTAAAAATCGTCCAATCAATCGTATCGGCTTTTTTTGGTCCTCCAATAATCGGTATCGGTGTTGAAAAATCATAATCGGTCGACCTCTAGTAACAACTATTAACTTGGTCCAGCTATCAAAATTGCAACATAGGCTATTTGCAGATGGGATAAGAAATAATCAGGTAGACATATGACATTTCTACCGGATCAGAGCTAGAAAGATTTTTCCAATAGGCTACATTAAGGAACTATTATCATTCTCAATGGATGTGACAACAGACTTCGTTTACTTGATGTTGGAGGCGAAGAAAAAAAAATACTTTGGAGAACCTGTACAGTGATGGTGAGTTAAGACAAATCAGAAAAGCGTATCATAAACCTGAATGGGCACCTTTATAGGCCAACATTTGCGTGCAGGCCAGGTAGCCTAGGCCTACGTCACTGTGTGATCAGGCGCGTTTCCTTACTCAAGATTGACACGAGTGCTCCAAACAAAAGACAATTAATAAATTGACAACTCTTGGAATGGAGATTCTTATATTATATATATAATATATATATATAGTGGAAACTAGTGGAATGTGAAAAAAACATATATATATTCCCCCCCCCACACACAATTGTAGCCTGGGTTGTGCGCACTGCAAACAATGTGTCCACTCCTACAATGACAATGATAAAGACTACAATAATATAATCGAATTAACAGTAAAATATACTACTGGTGAGCCATCCCATGGCCTTCGCAATGGATTAGTTCACTGAGACAGGTCTGAATCAGACCGGTGTCTCAGGTGGCATAATTATTTTATTTTTGGCACTGCTCCAAAAAACAAACAAACAAAAAAAACATATTGGTCGACTAAGATCCTATCGACCAAACAGCCGACCAGTCGAGTAAATGTGGTTACCCCTAACACACACGCTTCCTGCTTACTCACCCCAGTTAAGGTCTTTATGTTGTGCAATGCATTCTGGGCCTCCAGGGCAGCTTTTCTGGTATAAAATGTTACAAAACAGCATCCTAGAAGGAGAGAAGGGGGGCGGGGAGGAGAGAAAAACAGAATTAAATGAGAGACCAGTAACGTAATTCGTACAGCAACGCTGTTCCAAGACAAGAAATGGAATGTAAATAGAACGCGGTGCGCACCATGTCCCACGTTTAGAACGCGGTGCGCACCATGTCCCACGTTTAGAACGCGGCGCGCACCATGTCCCACGTTTAGAACGCGGTGCGCACCATGTCCCACGTTTAGAACGCGGTGCGTACCATGTCCCACGTTTAGAACGCGGTGCGCACCATGTCCCACGTTTAGAACGCGGTGCGCACCATGTCCCACGTTTAGAACGCGGCGCGCACCATGTCCCACGTTTAGAACGCGGTGCGCACCATGTCCCACGTTTAGAACGCGGCGCGCACCATGTCCCACGTTTAGAACGCGGTGCGCACCATGTCCCACGTTTAGAACGCGGCGCGTACCATGTCCCACGTTTAGAACGCGGCGCGCACCATGTCCCACGTTTAGAACGCGGCGCGTACCATGTCCCACGTTTAGAACGCGGCGCGTACCATGTCCCACGTTTAGAACGCGGCGCGCACCATGTCCCACGTTTAGAACATGTGCCACGTTACTTTCACCACCACGGTTGAACATACAGTACATAACGCAGAGAGCATGCAAAAGGACAGGCAGTGGCTCCTAGCTGGCTAGATAAAGAGACAGGGCTGAGGGTGAAGGCTATAGTTGACACACATGACTGTCCTGCCACAGAAAGGGCAGAGAGCAGGAGACCAAGGGGCTAGCCGTCAGTCAGGATCACTGATCAGTGGTAGAGGGCCACTGTACCGTCCACCCACACTTTAACAGAACGGCACTCCATTGCATCAGTGTGAAGTGTTGCGAATACACATTTAAAAAGGCAATACAGTACACACAATGGTACAGAGAACGGGCGAGAGAGAGAACGAGAGAGTGGGGCGAGAGAGAGAACGAGAGAGTGGGGCGAGAGAGAGAACGAGAGCGAGGGGGGGCGAGAGAGAGAACGAGAGCGAGGGGGGGCGAGAGAGGGAACGAGAGCGAGGGGGGGCGAGAGAGGGAACGAGAGAGAGGGGGGCGAGAGAGGGAACGAGAGAGAGGGGGGCGAGAGAGGGAACGAGAGAGAGGGGGGCGAGAGAGGGAACGAGAGAGGGGGGGGCGAGAGAGAACGAGAAAGGGGGGGGGGGCGAGAGAGAACGAGAGGGAACGAGAGAGGGGGGATGGTGGGAGAAAATTAGAGACGAGAAGGAGAACATTCTCATCCTTCCGCCCCAGTAGACCGCCAGTGGCGTTCCATCCTGTCAGTTTCTCTGGGCTGGGAGCACACAGAGCTTGGTAGAGAGCAAGCGCACAAAAACACACAGAAGTGGAACACTGCAGCGTCTCTGACCTACATAATGTTGTTTTATGCTGCTACTGCAGCTCTCTTTCCCTCACAGGATGTGTGTGTGTGTGTGTGTGTGTGTGTGTGTGTGTGTGTGTGTGTGCGTGTGTGTGTGTGTGTGTGTGTATTATGCTGTTACTGTAGTGTGGAAGCTCCTCTCTCCTACCCGGGCCGCGCTGTGTAGAGAGAGAGAAAGATACTCTTTATATGCGTTGGAGCCATTCGATGTAAGATGCTCCCTCTCTCCAAAAGGCAGCTGAGTACTCACTCTGATGAGGCTAAATAAATAAAAACAGACCCATCTCTACCTTCTGATATCACACAAAGATACCCTGAAGTCAACATGACCTAAAATAAACACAGCACTTCAAACCTGACTGCTCAATATGGAACCAGAACCAGGATTATTCAAACAAAAGCCTGATGGAGGGCATGGGGGGGGGGGGGGGGGGGGGTTAAAATGCAGCATGGGCGTCACCAAAACCTCTTGATGAAACTCCCCAGTTCACCCAACAGGGGGTAGGACTACTGGGTCAAGGCCCCCAGGCTATGATGGTGAAAGAGATTGTGAAGAGGGGGAGAGAGCAAGAGGGAAGAGAGAGGGGCAGGAGACCATAAATAGCCATAATATGACATTTGAAATGGCTATTCCCTTTGGAAGTGTAATGTTACCTGTTCATTAAAAAAATATATATATATTTCACTTGCTTTGGCAATGTAAACATATGTTTCCCAATGCCAATAAAACCCTTTGAATTGACTAGAGAACAGAGAGAGCGAGGGGGGGCAGAGGAAGAGAACGAAAGTGTGAACCTCTATCCTCCTATTCAGAATAAACCTCAAAGTCAGCAGAGCCAAAGGGCTGCTGTGATCAACCCAGATTATCTATTAGAATAAATTACCATTAAATTAACATGTCAATGGGACATCACAGCTGACACTACTCTATGCCGAGGAGCGAGAGAGCTCCTCTGCTTTGAACTATTCATCCTCTCACACCAAGACACACAATGTGCTCTATATTCAGCAGTACCTAGCAGACACTGGTCTGACCATTAAGTACACAGATGCCCGGGTATCCATCCATTTAGCCCATCTAGACGTTTATACTGAAGCCTAATCATGATGTACATTTAATAACAGAATGGAGAGAGCAGTTCAATTTTAGGTGGCGCAAGCTTAGAACAGTGTAGAAGACTATATTATTTTAGCTCAGAGATGTGGGACACAAGATACCTGTGAAAATTCCAGACTGCAACTGAGATTAGGCCTATCCTTACACCACCCCCCCAGCTCTGAGGCACTGGCACTTCCAGATAGCCCACTCTTCAGACAAAATCCCATCAACAAAGCAGGTTCAACAAACCACATAAAAACCACTTGTTGGTAGATTATGGCTTTGAATCCCTCAGGATTGAGACATCTGGCCATAAAAAAAAATATTTTTCAGACCATAGATAGCAGATGAGCTGTCGTTGTTTTGTCACGTTCACCTGGAGGCTGAGTTACTTTCAGTGGCACATACTAGAATTGGGCGGTATGCAGATTAACATACCGTTTCTGTACTGTACCATTTTTTATTTATTTAACCTTTATTTAACTAGGTAAGTCAGTTACCTGCTTATGGCTGCAGGGGCAGTATTGAGTAGCTTGACAGAGGTGCCCAGAGTAAACGGCCTGCTCCTCAATCATAGTTGCTAATATATGCATATTATTTGTACTGGATAGAAAACTCTGAAGTTTCTAAAACTGTTTGAATTATGTCTGCGAGTATAACAGAACTCATATGGCAGGCAAAAACCTGAGAAGAAATCCAACCAGGACAAAATGATTTTGGTCGACTTCCAACTCATCGCCTATTGAAAACACAGTAGGATATGGATCTGTTTGCACTTCCTACGGCTTCCACTATATGTCAACAGTCTGTAGAACCTTGAATGAAGCTTCTACTGTGATGTGGAGCTGAATAAGAGGGGAATAAGTCAGTGGTCTGGCAGAGAGCCAGGTCCTGGTCACACGCATTCCACATGATATCGACTTGCGTTCCATTACTTCTATACACAAACGAATTCTCCGGTTGGAACGTTATTGAATATTTATGCTAAAAATCCTAAAGATTGATTCTATACTTAGTTTGACAAGTTTCTTCGACCTGTAATATAACTTTTTGAAGCTTTCGTCCGACGTTCGGCTGGACCTGCACGAGCATTTGGATTTGTGTACTAAACGCGCTAACAAAAGTAGCTACTTGGACATAAATGATGGACATTACCGAGTGGGAGTTCTGGGAGTGCATTCCGACGAAGATCAGCAAAGGTAAGCGAAAATTTATAATGCTTTTTATGAGTTTTGTTGACTGCACAATTTGGCGGGTAACTGTATGGCTTCCTTTTGTGGCTGAACACTTCACAGATTATTGAATATTGTGCTTTTGCCGTAAAGATTTTTGAAATCTGACACAGCGGTTGCATTAAGAACAAGTGTATCTTTAATTCTATGTAAAACATGTATCTTTCATCAAAGTTTATGATGAGTATTTATGTTATTTGACGTGGCTCTCTGCAATTCCTCTGGATATTTTGGAGGCATTTCTGAACATGGCGCCAATGTAAACTGAGGTTTTTGGATGTAAATATGAACTTTATCGAACAAAACATATGTATTGTGTAACATGACGTCCTATGAGTGTCATCTGATGAAGATCAAAGGTTACTGATTAATTTTATCTCTATTTCTGCTTTTTGTGACTCCTGTCTTTGGCTGGGAAAATAGCTGGGTTTTTCTGTGACTTGGTGGTGACCTAACATAATCGTTTGTGGTGCTTTCGCTGTAAAGCCTACTTGAAAATTGGTCACTTTGGTGGGATTAACAACAAGATCACCTTTAAAATGGTATAAGATAAACATAAGACTATGTTTGAGGAATTTAATTATGAGATTTGTTTGAATTTGGCGCCCTGCACTTTCACTGGCTGTTGTCATATCATCCCGTTAACGGGATTGCAGCCACAAGAACAAATTCTTATTTACAATGACGGCCTACTAGGGAACAGTGGGTTAACTGCCTTGCTCAGGGGGCAGAATGCCAGATTTTTACCTTGTCAGCTCGGGGTTTCAATCTAGCAACCTTTTGGTACCCCGTATTACCGAAAGTGCAAGGGGCACTATTTTTAAATTTTTTATTATAATGTAGGCCAAAGGGATCTTGATCCAGGAAAGGGTTGACTGTCTCTGCTGTAACCAAGATGATGATCTTGACATCTAGCCACTTAGAAAACTAAATGCATAGCTGGAGGCCTGAACTGGAGATAATAATAATAATCTCAGATTTCTAATAGTTACACTTAAAAGCTGCAATATGTAACGTTTTGGGTGACCTGACCAAATACACATAGAAATGTGTGTTAGAGCCATCATTCTCATTGAAAGCAAGTCTAAAAAGCAGAAGATCTGTTCTATTTTTATGCTTCCTGTTCTTAAGTTCCAGTTTTTGCAGTCTTTTACTTTCGGTTTTATACACAAGCTTCAAATACAATATTTTTGGTTATGTAAAAGCCCTTTCAAAGCAGTTTAGATGGTACAATGATAGTCTACACTACTTGCTTGGGTCACAAACTGAAATTAAAAGCTTACTATTCATTTTTGTAACCAGGAAATGGAAAAAAAATCACGATTTCTGCATAGTTTATCATCGCTGCGAAGGGAATGTATCAGGAGAAGAGGGGTGACTTGGAAGGGCTGCAAGCTATCCTTCTTTGCGATAGTCTGTGTGTGAGACACTATCCCATATAGAACTCACTGGCCAATATAGCTATGCCCTTATTTCTGGTCCTCTGAGTTTTTCTAAAGGAATTCTGGCGCCTTGCGATAGCCATCGAAGCTCGTTAGCTCGTAAAGCGTTAGCACAGTTAAGTAGGTGGGTGTGAAACGTACATCCAACTCATGAAGCCGCTTCCTTGTTGCGGAAAAATACCCCTTTTATCCGCCGGCTCCATGGTCCCATCGGACAGAAACGGTGAAATGACAATTCGGCTAACTAATAGCTACAGTACTTAGCCATTTTAGACTGTATAGCTACAACGCTATTTTGGTCACTGGACTGTACCAAGTGACAGAGCAGCGATACACATATTAATGAGGGATGTGGAGACTTGTCAATCCTAAAGAGAGAAGGAAAATATATTTTATTCACATAACCATTAATCTTATTCCAGGATAGATTACTTCCTAATTTAAAAGAGTATTTGTAAGTCGCTCTGGATAAGAGCGTCTGCTAAATGACTTAAATGTAAATGTATGACTAAAGACGTGATAGATTGACTGACCACACAACATAATTATTTATAGCAGTGGAGGCTGATATGGCTAAGAAAAGCCTCAGATGGAATAAGGATGTATTCAGCCTCCAAGACCAAACGGTTCATCTTACCCCTCGATGAAGATCAAGTGTTAGTTTTTTTTCTTCCCATTTTCAAACATTGGTTACACTGATACATTGAATAAATGGTGTGGGAGGCCCCTAAAGCTTATGTTAGAAGCAAAATAATAGCACACAAGTAGAAAGGAGAAAAAAAGGTAGAGAAAGAGTCGAACTCAAATTAAAGAGCTGAAAAAAAGGAGTAATCAAGGAAAAATACACAATATTGAAACAAGTCTGATCTGAAGTTTCAATTACATGAGATCTAACAAAAAAAGGTTAAATATGCAATGTTTCGGCCGAGGACAAACTTTTGAAAATGTTGAAAAAAGTAAATTGGCCAGACAAATGAAACAAAAAAATACCAGTTTTGTAATACCAGCTATCAAAAATGGAAGTGAGTACAAAAGAAATGAACAATGTGGTGTGACTTTTACTCAACGCTTTATAAGTCTGAATGTAAAACTTAGACCTAGCTAAATGTAAAGCCTCTCCCCCACCCCCCCAAAGATGGTGCTTCCGGGGGGTGTCGTTCCCAGATCAAATACAGGATTTGGATGCTCCTATACTAGAATCCGAGATAACAGCCATCACCTTAATGAAGTCTGGAAAGTCACCAGGATTAGACGGCTTCCCGGTGGAGTATTATAAAAGGAATATTGACGTATTTGCTCCTATATTAACAGGTGTATGCAGAAGCTCTGTAAGTGGAGCAGCTACCTGATACTTAATAAGGCACCCACTTAATTCTCAAGAAGGATAGAGCCAGGGAGTTTTCGCCCTATCAGTTTAATTGGGAGTTGATTGTAAGGTGCTCTCCAAAGTACTAGCCATGAGGCTGGAGAAGGTTTTACCTCATATTACTCACACAGATCAGGTGGGATTTGTAAAAAAAAGTAGTACCGCCACAGAATCTTAGACGTTTGCTTCACCTCATGTGGCTGAGTGAAAAAGAGGATACTCAGGCTGCAGCCTATTCCCTAGATGCGGAGAAGGTATTCAATAGGGTGGAGTGGGGCTTTTTCACATATACCCTTGAAAATAAGTTAGGCTTTGGCCCTAGATTTATCAAGTGCGTTAAGGTATTTATACTCCAATCCAAGAGCAGCAGTTCTCACAAAATGGTATTATCTTTTTTATTCTCTTTAAAAAATAAAAAAAATTGCAGAGGAGAACCCAGCAGGGTAGTCCTCTCACACCTCTCCTTTTTACTATATTTTTAGAGCCCTTGACAGCTGCAATCAGAACTGATTCAGGAATCAAAAAGAGTGATGGGAGGTGCCAGAGAGCATAAGCTGTTTTTAAATATGCTGAAGACATATTGTTACTCATTTAGGGAACCGGCCACATCAATCCCTTTGGTTTTGAACACAATTGACACGTTCTCAAATATCTGGTTATCAGATGGGGCAAAATAAAAACTGTTGAAATGGTTGTGGCGTCAGTTTAATTGTGTGTCCATGATGCTCCCTGTGACCATTTTTCCCTTACTATTTAAGCAGTACAATCAAATAATTATCTTTGGGATGGGGGGGGAAAAACCCGGAATAGATTTTAACATTTACATTTTAGTCATTTAGCAGACGCTCTTATCCAGAGCGACTTACAGTAGAGTGCATACATTTTATATTCTGAGACAAGGATATCCCTACCGGCCAAACCCTCCCTAACCCGGACGACGCTATGCCAATTGTGCATCGCCCCACGGACCTCCCGGTTGCGGCCGGCTGCGACAGAGCCTGGGCGCGAACCCAGAGACTCTGGTGGCGCAGCTAGAACTGCGATGCAGTGCCCTAGACCACTGCGCCACCCAGGAGACCGCGTGCGAACAAGTTACATGCTTCAAGGGATAAAGGAGGACTAGCATTACCCAATGTAGAATTATACAACATATCATTTCAAGTATTCAAATTGGCAAGACACTGTGGAAATTATGATTCCCATTTGGGATGGACTCAGATTGAGAAGTCTCACAGCCCCGTTTAAGCCTATTGAGGCCTAAACACAAAAAAAACATTTTCAGAGACAGCCAACTGAAGAGGCTAACCCAATCCTACAACATTCCCAAGGTATGGGTTAACATTCATAATTTCTTTTTAGTTAATTAAGCAAGTCAGTTAAGAACAAATTCTTATTTTCAATGACGGCCTACCAGGGAACAGTGGATTAACTGCCTTGATCAGGGGCAGAACAGATTTTTACCATGTCAGCTCAGGGATTCAATCCAGTAACCTTTAGGTTACTGGCCCAAAGCTCTAACAACTAGGCTACCTGCCGCCCCAGACGCTTGGAATTTCCCGGTATAAACAAAAATATTCTTCCATATGGCACAACCCATCGGTTTACATAGGAAAACATTAAATTTATCTGGGGGGGTATGGCTGAGATAATGCCTGCATGCACTAGGGCAAGTATTCCCCCCAGGGGTACGTACGCACAATGCCGGTGAGGGTATGCCAAATAAAAATGTGATTCACATTTTCAAACAGTACATTTATACTTCCCAACAGGGCTATATATTTGAAATAGCACTGTCAAATAATTAACATCCAATCACATGAACTATTACTCTTGCGGGTAACAATTTGAAAAATAAACCACAGGAGTTTGATAAAGACGACTTTCAAGTTGTGAGACATGTATAAAAGCAACAGATGCCATTAATAAGGGGCTACAAGCGTCTTATATGGCGAGCTACCGAGTGGCTAGGACAGGCAAGCCCCATACTATTGTGGAGAACTTAATTCTTCCTGCTGCCGCAGACATGGCTGGGACAATGCTGGGGAAAAGGCCCAAAAAACTATACAGACAATGCCTTCATCAAACACTGTTCCACGACGCATCAGTGACATGGCAGGAGACGTTTTGAAACAATTACTGCTTCACATACAAGCCAGTGTATTCTATGCGTTACAGCTGGATGAGTCAGATGTGGCGGGCCTGGCACAGCTCCTGGTATATGTCCATTATGTTTATGGGGGGGGGGGGGTCAATTAAGGAAGACATCCTCTTCTGCAAACCAGGACAACATGAGAGGATATTTTAAGTACTGGACAGCTTTGTGACATCAAATGGACTTGTGGTCAAGATGGGTTGGTATCTGTACTGAAGGCGCAAAAGCCATGACCCGGGAGACATAGTGGAGCGGTAATGCGTGTGCAAGCAGTTGCTCCCCACGCCACTTGGGTACACTGCAGCATCCACCGAGAGGCTCCTGCTACCAAGGGAATGCCTGACAGCTTGAAATATGTTTTGGACACTGCAGTGAAAATGGTAAACTTTTTTAAAAACTTTTAAAGCAAGGCCTCTGAACTCTCATGTATTTTCTGCATTATGCAATGATATGGGCAGCGACCACATAACGCTTTTACAACATACAGAAGTGCGCTGGTTATTAAGGGGCAAAGTATTGTCCTGTTTTTTGGACTTGAGACAAGCTTAAAGTTCTCTTTACTGACCATAATTTTCACTTGTCTGACAAGTGTCTCACATGACTGGCCTATCTGGGTGATGTTTTTTTCTCTCCAGAAAGATCTGAATTTAGGATTACAGGGACTCTCCACAATAGTATTCAATGTGCGGGACAATATTGAGGCTATGATTAAGAAGTCGGAGCTCTTTGTCTGCATTAACAAGGAAAACACACAGGTCTTTCCATCATTGTATGATTTGTGTGTGCAAATGAACTCAAGCTCACGGGCAACGTCAAATGTGATACACAGGTACTTTCCCGAAACAGACAACACAAACTGGGTTCGTTCTCCCTTTCATGTCCTGCCTCCAGTCCTCTTACTGATCTCTGAACAAGAGAGCCTCATGGAACTTGCAACAAGCGGTGCTATGAAAATTGAATTTAAATCAGAAGCCACTGCCAGATTTCTGAATAGGGCTGCGCTCAGAGTTTCTTGCCTTGTAAAATCACACTGTTAAGACACTGATGACCTTTGCAACCACGTATCTATGCGAGAGTGGATTCTCGGCCCTCACTAGCATGAAAACTAAATACAGGCACAGACTGTATGTGGAAAATTATTTAAGACTGAGACTCTTATACAACCCAACATTGCAGAGTTATAGTGCTTATGTCCTATCAGGTCCTGAAGGAATATCACAGTCCGCTTCAGTGTTTTATAAAGAGTCATGCACAACATGGGAACTGAGAATTGAAGTTTGATTTGGCAGATGGGTCTTAAAATTGTGACATTGAGGAATATGTATGGAAAAATATGTGTTTCCAATGTAGGGTGGTGTACCAGGGATACATTTATACATAAGATTGTTCAGATACTACTGGACCCCAGATAAAATGGCATTATTGCTAAATACTTCATGCTGGAAATGCAAGGGTGAAGTAAGTACCTTTTTGCATGCTATATGGGGATGTCCCATGGTGCTTGCTTTCTGGAAAGAGGTTCTTAAAAAGCTTGAAGAATGGGTGGCACAGCCTATCCCAAAGTCCCCACAGCTGTGCTTATTAGGGGATTAATCTATTATAACCACCACGTATTAGCAAAGTAGAGTTTGGTCTTGCCTCACCGGGTTCTTTCTGCGACTAGACTTGTACTAACTACATAACTGGAAGAGAGCAGATTGTCCGAAAACAGATCAGTTTAAACTAATGGCGGAGACAGCATCTTATGAATCAATGATAGCGAAATGTTGTCTGATATGGGAACACTTTCTGAATTATATATAAGGGACCGGACGTGCGGGTGAGAAGCTAGAGCTTAAGTTAGAACAGTTGCGTAATGGGTGTTTTATTTTTTATGTATTATTAGTTTGCGGTTTAATATTCCACTGATATATGGTTGAAAGGTGCTGTATTGTTAGGTGTTATGTAATGGTGTAATGTAATTTAGATGTTTAAAAAAAATAACTGCAGGCTTCCATGTCGCCGTCTTGTCTAATTGCGAGGCTAAACGAAACAGCTCAACTCAGGTACCCTTTTAGAAGGTGATAGTCTTAAATGGAAAATAAATCTCTCCCTCTCACCAGAGGAAAGACAATATGTTTTTCATAATGCACAGGTGTAAGGAGGGTTGGTATTTAGACCTTAATAATATATTAGAACCTAATGTTGTATTTTAAGTAATAGACAACTGTGTGCACAAACAGCTTGCAGCACCTGGCTCAGAGGTATTAGCCGTCAACACTGACAATGAATGGTGTTGGCACCTTGTCTTTCTGTCTGTGTTTCGGTCCTCTTTGGCCTCTAGGGCCTGGGCTATTGTAAAGGTATTTATGCTGGTATAGAAAGGGCTTCATTAGAGACATTTTAAATTGATTCGCTCTGTGCCCGTCTCCCCCTTACCTTTGCTCTGGGGGGGTGTGGCGGTGCGGTCTCGGAGGATGTTGATCTGGTGCACGGCGCCGTAGGGCTCAAACAGCTCCTTGAGCTCGGTTTCTGTCCAGGAGCGAGGTATCTGGCCAACGAACATCTTGATGGAGTCATGGTCAGGTGTTTCCAGGTTCTCAATGGAACCGTTCATCTTGTTGCCGTTGCTGTGGGGGAGAAGTGAGGGATTATTAGACTGTACCAGAACCTGAAACATATTTCTGGGTCCACCAGTCAGTGTGGCTAGTACAGTTGCCTGGCACTTAAGCAGTTAAGTTGTGCTGCAGTATTAGCAGAATAATTGCCCCCTAGCGATAGTTTGTCACATCTGTACCACGTTTATTTCTATTTTAACATACATTTTAGAGCACATAACTAACAAGTCTGGCTGACAAGGGGAGCAAAGAACAGACACTGATGAAAATAATCACACATCCTCTCCAAAAATCACTGGACAATCCCCCATCTTTAATCATTGAATGTATGCTAAACCTGACTGAAAAACGGGTCCCATTTTTTCAGTCGCTGGCTGAAAAATTAAGTAGCCTAACTATTGGCCCATCCCACCACTTGGAGTTGATTGGAAACTGGTGTATTAATTTGAGAGGCAGCGGCTAGTCACATGGATGAAGTGGGGAGTGTGTGTTTAATATTGAGCTAATAGTTTGTACTTTTAATCCTTGTTTTAACCTTTAGCATTCTAGTCCATTTTATTTACTTTTATCAGTCAATGAAATAGTACTTCAACTTGCGCTGTTTTATAAACAAACAATTCAGCGAGACGGTAACACAAGCCACACACCACCCACCCCTCCCTGCTCACTTCTCTCAGGGTGGGTCAGCGCCAACGCAAGGCAGCTCGACGGGCCCTGAGAGATGATCAGCATTCTCGGGGTGATTAAGTTAAGGCTAGACTTGGACTGATTAAGCTCAGTACTCTACACAGCACAGGAGCATACCTCACAGACCCCCACTAGAACTTAGAGACAGCGTCGGGAGCGTACCAGTATCACACAGTCCACTACAACCCAGCAGAAGCCTCTCTCAGCACATGCCTCCACTGAGCTAGGCTGGGAAGCTGAGGGGGCAGCATCTCACAATCTCTGACCATAGCCTTCCTGACTCAGCCAGGCTGGAAGAGGGCCAGGAGGCCATGACTCTGGTCCTACATTTAGCTGGGAGGGAGGGGAGTTTGTTGTGATTATGGCCCTACAACAGGGTTCCCCAACTGGCGGCCCGCGGCAAAAAAATAAAAATAAAATTAAAAATGTATATATATATATAAAAAATGGAAATCAACCCGAAGTGATTTTAATTAAAGAAATCTGTTCAAGTATTCTCACGAGACATGTGATCGTACACAAGACGTAAGCTAGATTTGAAATGACTGTTTTAGTCTTTTTGGGCTTCTTGCGGTCAATTTGCAGCCTACAAATTTGTTATTAAGCCCCCTCGCCGCCGACCATACATTTCAGAAAAACAATGAAAAATAAAAATGGTCGGCCCGTGGCTGAATCAAGTTGATCCCCGCCCTACAGTCTCCCAAGTACAGGTAATGCCAACGAGAAGTTATTATTCACTCACAGCAGAGCACACATGAGCTTGAGGAACACGTGTGTGTGTGTGTGTGTGTGTGTGTGTGTACACAGCCAGATGAGCAGAGGGACTCCTGGTGGATAGCAAGCTGGCGACACACACCGATTAATTCTAATGGGATAGTAAGCAGAGGGCCTGAGGAAAACTAACATGGTTAAGGTGAATAGGCTAAATTTAAATGATAGAGGGGAAGTATACAGACCTTTGGACACGAGCCATCCATCTCTTACACACAGAGCCCAAACGCTCGGCCGACACACCAAGGGACGACCTAAACGACATGCTTACTGACAAGTCCCTTAGCGATTATTCCTTTGGAAATCCAACTCTTAGAAAACACCCAAATCCAATACTTGTTAACTAATCACACTAATTTTAGGGTGGAAAAATAGAGGCACAAACCATCCTACTGGAGTCAACTCATCCAAGCAGCTATACACAGCTAAACACACACACACGACTGAAATTGGAAGCATAAGAAGACTCTTTACAGTCCACACAAAGCCATGGGGCGACTTCACTACCCCCGCCACCCATCCCGACAGCTAGCTACACTGAATCCTCTCAGCAGGAAGGCCCCAGCACAGTAGGGTCAGTCAGCACAAATTGAAAGATAGCAGGCCGAAACACAGGAAGGACTGAACTTGTCCAAAAAGAAGAAAAAATGTTTGTTATTTTCATTACATAATGTTTAACCCTCTAAAAACAGAGTTCAGTAAGCAGAGGATTGTTGCCTGTAAACCGTCACTCCTCAGGCATTGGTTTGGTTGGCGATGGAACAGGGAGTAACCTACCAGCATTCCATAGACATAGAATTCTTAGAATAGACAACCCCCATTCCAAGTCAACCTACTGTGATAGCAGGTTCCATTCTACAAATTATTTTTCTATGCCATCCCCAGCACAGCAGCAGGGGAAACAAGCGCATATTGTTCAGATGCTGGAGAGAACACTTCACAGATACCCTCTATGATAACAATGGGCCTTTAATGAGTCAGAAGGACGCTTTGTAATCCTCCCACATAACGCTACGTCTAACTAAACCAGCGGGCATTGTGTCGTGTGACACCATTATCTAGTAACCAGACAGCCTGACGCCATTTTGCTGAGTGACTTGCCTTCTGAACTCATACATGTACAGTGCATTAGAAAAGTACTCAGACCCTTCGACTTTTTCCACATTTTGTTAACGTTACTGCTTTATTCTAAAATGGATAAAACAATTCTCAGCAATCTACACACAATACCCCATAATGACAAAGCAAAAACAGGTTTAGACATTTTGGATAATGTATAAAAAATAATTAATGATATACATCTTATTTACATACAGTAACAGTGAAAAAGTTGACACCTACTGATTCCAGGGTTTCTTTATTTTTAAAATGTTCTACATTGAAGAATAGTGAAGACATCAAAACTATTAACACATATGGAATCATGTAGTAACCCGACCTCAACCTATTTTTTTATTTAACTAAGCAAGTCACCTGCCGCCCCAACTGAGATGGTTTGGAATGAGTTGGACCGCAGAGTGAAGGAAAAGCAGCCAACAAGTGCTCTGCATGTGGGAACTCTTTCAAGACGGTTGGAAAAGCATTCCAGGTGAAGCTGGTTGAGAGAATACCAAGCTGTCAAGGCAAAGGGTGAATACTTTGAAAAAACACATTTTAGTTTCTTCAAACACATTTTGGGTTACCACATGATCCCATATGTGTTATTTCATAGTTTGTCTATAATTATTCTATAGGTGGGGGAAAAAAGTAAAAATAAAGAAAAACATTTAATGAATAGGTGCATCCAAACTTTTGACTGGTACTGTATTTCAGACCCTCTGCTATAAGGCTCGAAATTGAGCTAAGGTGCATCCTGTTTCCATTGATCATCCTTGCAATGCTTTTACAACTTTTGCAACAATGCTTTTTCAATTGATTGGACATGATTCAGAAAGGCACACACACCTGTCTATATAAAAGTTCCCACAGTATACCGTGCATGTCAGAGCAAAAACCAAGACGAGGTTGAAGAAATTATCCGTAGTGCTCCGAAACAGGATCGTGTCAAGGCACAGGTCTGGGGAAGGTTACCAAAAAAAAAATGTCTGCAGTATTGAAGGTCCCGAAGAACACAGTGGCCTCCATCATTCTTAAATGGAAGTATGGAACCACCAAGACTGTTCCTAGAGCTGGCCGCCCGGCCAAACTGAGCAATCGGGGGAGAAGGGCCTTGGTCAGGGAGATGACCAAGAACCCGATGGTCACTGACAGAGCTCCTCTGTGGAGATGGTTGGCCTTCTGGAAGGTTCTCCTATCTCTGCAGCACTCTACCAATCAGGCCTTTATGGTAGTGGCCAGACAGAAGCCACTCCACAGTAAAAAGCCACATGACAGCCCACTTGGAGTTCTCCAAAAGGCACCTACAGGACTCTCAGACCATGAGAAACAACATTCTCTGATCTGATGAAACTCTGACCTGAGTGCCAAGCATCACATCTGGAGGAAACCTGGCACCATCCGTACGGTTAAGCATGGTGGTGGCAGTATCATGCTGTGGGGATGTTTTTCCGCGGCAGGGACTGGGAGACTAGTCAGGATCGAGGGAAAGATGAACGGAGCAAAGTACAGAAAGATCCTTGAAGGAAACCTGCTCCAGAGCGCAGTCCCAACACCATTTTGCTGAGTGCCTTCATTCTCCTACGTTCACACATGTACAATCAATAATTTTATTTAACTAGGCAAATCAGTTAAGAACAAATTCCTATTTACATTGACAGCCTGGCCAAACCCTCCCCTAACCCTCCCCTAACCCGGACGACGCGGGTCCAATTGTGCGCCGCCCTATAAGAACTAGGGTCTGTAGTGACGCCTCTAGCACTGAGATGCAGTGCCTTAGACTGCTGCGCCACTCGATAAAGACACAGTTAGTTGCCTGTCACATATGATTATCTTGATAACTATGCATGTGGTGTGAATTAGAGCTGGATGATACGGCCAAAGAGTCAACACAATATTTTTTTAAATAAAATAAATTACACTATATTTGTTTTTTCAATAATAAAAAGTTCAACATCTCACCCATCTACACACACACACCTCATAAATGACATGTTTAGATTTTTCTTCCACAACGTATTGAAAAGGAAATACAGAAATCTCATTTAAATAAGCATTCACACTCCAGTTAATACTTTATAGACGCACATTTGGCTGCGATTACATCTTTGAGTCGTCTTGGGTGTGTATCAGTTTTGCACATCTGCATTTGGGGTTTCTCCTATTCTTCCTTGCAGATTTTCTCCGGCTCTGTTCAGCTCGATTGTGAGCGGTGAACAGCAATCTTCAAGTCTATCCACAGATTTCCATTGGGATTCAAGTCTGGGCTTTTGCTGGGTCGCTCAAAAAGGGACTTCCACATTCTTTTTCTTTAGCCATTCCCAGGTTGCTTTGACTGTATTCTGGGGGTCATTGTCCTACTGCAATGTAAATCGTCACCCTCATTCTAAGGTCGTTTGCACTCTGCAGCAGGTTCTCATCAAGGATTTGCCTGCATTTGCCTTATGGTATAGTTTCTGCATTTGCCTTGTGGTATAGTTTCTGCATTGACATGCACTGTCAACTGTAGGGACCTTTTATATAGACAGGTATGTTTCTAAATCATGTTCAAACTATTGAATTGGCCACAGGTGGACACCAATAAAATTGTATTGACATCAAGGATGATCAAAAGGAAATTGGATGCACCTGAGCTCAATTTGGAGTGTCATAGCAGAGAGTTGTGAATGCTTATGTAAATTAGATCTGCATTTCATTTAATATATTTACTAACATTTCTAAAAACAAGTTCACACTATCATTATGGGGTATTGTTTGTAGATAGGTGAGAAAAATAAATACATTTGATCCATTTTGAAATCAGTCTAACAAAACGTGAAATAAATCGAGCGGTATGAATACTTAAGGCACTGTAAATGATAAGTGATTTTTAAAAACATGGGGCCGTCCCCATTCTGATTATTTTATACTGTTCAATTAGAACTTCAACAAAAAATAATTCCTTGAGGAAACTTAATGATTAGTCACTTGAGGGCGCTCTCCAAGTAAAGGGGGCAAGAGAAGGGGATACTCCATTTTTAAAACAGAAGGTCTCCAAAGTGTCCAATAAGAAGAAAACACGTGCCCTTTTAAGTTGCAAAGCGTTTTGCTACATATGTTGTACCCCAATGATTACGACCCAGACCAGGGAAAGACTGAGGCCTGACGGCCCTATGATGTGGCAGGTGACCTGTCCCAAAGACACCCGGGAGCAGCTGACGCCTGGGCTCCAGAGGACTCCAAGGCCCAAGTCTGAAATTAGCATACCTGCTGTTGCTCTTCCCATAAAATAACATGATTTACCGGGACCATATGCCTGGCCTGGCCGTTTGCTGTGGTCTGACCGCAGAAGCATGTCAGCTACACTGCTGCTGCATCTTTCCTAGTAGCTCCCATTATAGCGAGACTGTCATGGAGGCAGCACCAGTCACCAATATAAGGCTATATACTCTAGACTACATGTCAACCATCTTCTCAAAATGTGTCACCTGGCGTAGTTGGGTTCTGTATTAATGGAGCGTTAACACCAACCAGTTTAACTTAGAATACAAGCCTAAGGTTTTTCCTTGGCTTGGCTAGGATTGTTTGATCACTCGACTCTACCTAAAAAAAATGTTTAAATAAATAAAAGTTTTAAAATTCATAGGCCCATCCACACCCTGTGATATCATGCAGCGTTGCTTCATATTTTGGTTCAATTCATAGTTGTGGTAAAGGGAGTTCGCGTAAATAGCCATGTTAACAAGAGGGTTATAACTGATGCTCCCTTCCCTCAGGAGTCACTTGGCAGTAGGAGACGGCCTTAGGTTAGGTCACAGGGCTGTGTCGTCTCAGACTGGTTAGATCACACAAGCAGAGCATGATGCACCACCTCTCACTCCAGCAAGGCACATGACAACAAGCGACACAGAAATAGCAGCAGTTGGTTTCGTGTGTGTGTGTGTGTGTGTGTGTGTGTGTGTGTGTGTGTGTGTGTGTTAGCCCCAGCACTACAAGGCTGTAAACCACAACGATTACATTAAACGACGACACACAGGAAGGGCAGCCTGCACCTCGAGTCACTAAAGCAAGGCGCAACACACACATTCTTCAGTCTGTGATATCTCGTCTTAATTCCATACAAGGTGCTGCAGACTGCTGAAAGGACTGTTGTCCTGGTCTTTAATCAGTACATCAGTGCTCTGATGAGGGCCCCATTAAAGACGTTATCCTCCCAGCATTAACTCCAATTCTGCCTCAATATGGCCTCATTTTCATTGTTGCATTTCCCCTGATGAAGACAGATGTGTCCAATCAGGCTGTGACTAGAGCCCCATGTTAACAGGCTGTGACTAGAGCCCCATGTTAAACAACAAGCAGCCAGGACCTGACGACGAGACCTACACCATTAGCTTCTTAAATCTCATGGAGCGTCCCTGGTGACAGTGGTTATGGATTGAAATTAAAGAATGAATGGAATGAAATGAATAAGCGAGTGTCCCCAGGTGACTGTGATTAAGGCCAGAGGAAGGGGATGCAAATTAGAGGTGAGTCAGGGTGTGAATGGATGCATGAATTTTTTTTTTTTAATGGACACTCAAAATGTCTCGAGAATAAGGATTCAAAGTAAAGCAGGTGTGAATGAATGCTCTAGAATTTAATAGGAATCTGGCTGAGGATGATCCAAATCAACTGTGGTCTGGTCACACGTCATCCAGCTGTGCTAGCCTACAAAATCCAGCATCAAGCCAAGAGAAGCTTGTTGGTAGGAGCAGCAACAGCGGGGTCGGAGCCTAGATCCAAACTGAATTATGGGATGCAGGCTAGCAGCGATGGGTCCTCAGGGGGAAAAACTAGCAGCATATTAGAGACCCAAATACACTGAAGGTAGACCCAGGGAAAACAGGGGCTCCTAGTCTGGTGCTTAGAAAAGCACTCAATATAAAAAGTTAAATAAGATACTACTGTAGCTGTTAACCTGTTTGGGCTGCAGGGGCAGTATTGAGTAGCCAGATAAAAGTTGCCCATTTCAAACGACCTCGTACTCAATTCTTGCTCGTACAATATGCATATTATTATTGGATAGAAAACACTCTCTAGTTTCTAAAACCGTTTGAATTATATCTGTGCGTAAAACAGAACTCATTTGGCACAAACTTCCTGACCAGGAAGTGGAAAGTCTGAAATCGAGGCTCTGTTCTAGTTCCTGCCTATAAATGGGAATGATACGTATTAGTATACATACACTTCATACACCTTCCCCTGGATGTCAAGAAGGGGTGAGAGAAGAAATTTAGTGTTTATCTTGGTCTGAAGTGGAATACAAGCTCTTGGAATGACGTGTCACCCATTTCCTGTTTTCAGGAAGGCGCGAGAAGGAACCTGGATTTGCCTTCTGATAAGCTGCCGTTATGGACGACTAATATCTCCGGCTTTGATTTTATTTGATACATGTGACCATATCATCGTAAAGTATGTTTTTTCAATATAGTTTAATCAGATTATTGATTTTTTTTTTTCGGGAGTTTTGCCGTGTTCCGTTCTCTGAGTTTGTTGACGATGGAGAGATTCGTGCCACTTGGCTAGTGTGCTTGCTAAATCGAGAGGGAAAGAGGCCGTTCTAAATCCAAACAACGATTGTTCCCGACAAAGGACCCCTTGTCCAACATTCTGATGGAAGATCAGCAAAAGTAAGAAACATTTTATGATGCTATTTCATATATCTGTCGTACATGTGAACTAGTCGTCGGCACCCAGCTTTTGGGTACTCTAGCTATACCGAAGCTGGATGTCGTAATGAAGTTATTTTTAGAATTCTAACACGGCGATTTCATTAAGAACTAATGGATCTATCATTTCCTTTACAACATGTATTTTTTAGTTATGTTTATGAATAGCTATTTGGTCAGAATATGTGTGTCAGAAAAAGTGTCAGAAAAATATCCGGACGTTGTGGAAAAAGTAGCTACGATAGCACAATGTATAACCACTGATTTCAGCTCTAAATATGCACATTTTCAAACAAAACATAAGTGTATGTATAACCTGATGTTATAGGACTGTCATCTGATGAAGAATATCAAGGTTAGTCCAAAATTATATATCTTTTACTGGTTTGTTACGATCGCTAACCTTTGCTACTGGGAAATGGCTTGTGTTTCTGGCTATTGTGGTAAGCTAATATAACGCTATATTGTGTTTTCACTGTATAACACTTAATAAATCGGAAATATTGGCTGGAATCACAAGATGCCTGTCTTTCATTTGCTGTACACTATGTATTTTTCAGAAATGTTTTATGATGAGTAATTAGGTATTTGACGTTGGTGTCTAATTATTATGGCTGCTTTTGGTGCAATTTCTGATTGTAGCTGCAATGTAAACTATGATTTATACCTGAAATATGCACATTTTTCGAACAAAACGTAGATTTATTGTATAACATGTTATAAGACTGTCATCTGATGAAGTTGTTTGTTGGTTAGTTTGGTTGGTTCTTGGTTAGTTAGGTTGGCTTTGTGCATGCTACCTGTGCTGTGAAAAATGTCTGTCCTTTTTTTGTATTTGGTGGTGAGCTAACATAAATATACGTGCTGTTTTCGCTGTAAAACATTTTAAAAATCGGACATGTTGGCTGGATTCACAAGATGTGTACCTTTCATTTGCTGTATTGGACTTGTTAATGTGTGAAAGTTAAATATTTTAAAAATATATATATTTTGAATTTTGCGCCCTGCACTTGAGCTGGCTGTTGTCATAAGTGTACCGACGTCGGGCTTGCAGCCAGAAGAAGTTAAGACAAGATTAAACGGCGGTTTAATACTGCCCCTTAATAGCATGATTAAAAAAGGAAAAAGAACCCTACTCAGGGCCAGTTATTTCTATGCCGTTTTTTTTTCACTGTTTTTATGCACACCGGGAAAAAACTATACCGACACTTAATTTTAGCTGCCTTTTAAGCATTCTAGTACAGTTAAATAGTTCACACACACAGCGGTCTAAGGCACTGCATCTCAGTGTAAGAGGTGTCAGAGTCCCTGGTTCGAATCCAGGCTGCATCACATTAGGGCCGTTCCTGGGAGTCCCATAGGGCGGCACACAACTGGCCCAGCATCGTCCGGGCCGTCATTGTAAATAAGAATATTCTTAACTGACTTGCCTAGTTAAATAAATGTCACACACACACCAAAAAGTTACTTTGTTGCCATTTACGCATGTCCCCATTACCAGTAAAACATAATCAAAACCTATTTCTTTCACTTACTTGCTGTGCTGTTTCGTTGTTCATTTGTTCAGTCGTTTCATTCTCAACCAGGATTTCTATGGCACGGCATTTGGGTCTTTGCGGGTCAAAAAATATCCCAAATAACACTGATGTGTCAAATAAGCGTGTTGACCAATCAGGACCTGAATATGACTGCACGTCAAATAATTTAACACGTTCATTCATTTTTAAAGTAATCATTACACCGTCACTCGTATTTCATGTCACAACGATTCATCAATACGTATGCTATGATGCTGGTAAAGTTGTTTCGCGCACCTACAGTGCTGTTCATTTTAAAAAGCTAGCTAGCTCATGGATGCACACAATGTTCTTCCCCAAAAACATAGCAAAACAACATAAATCGGTTTCAGTAGCTATAGTTAGCTGTTAAATAAGAGCTGTTAAATAAAAAATAAAAAAGACAAACAGGAAGGGACAAGGACTACCTGGGCTTGTCCAATAAGAAATTCTTATTTTCACTTTCCACTGGAAAACATTTTCCATTGTGTACTCCCAATCATAAACAACTGGCCTGGCAGCCGATTCCACTCAACTTTGACAACAGACAGTGCTAACTCATCCTATGTGCTGAGTCTATGGTCACCTGGTAGATCAAGTGCATGCCATCGCAATCTTCAAGATTTTATTAGCAAGGCTTAGCTTCCTATATTATAATGTGCCACTTGTGTGTGCCATAGGGGATGTTCCAACTTCCATACAAACTGGATTTTTTCGATTTACCTTGGCACTGGTCGAATCCAAGACACATTCCTTTCTCAATGTTTTCCATTTCCAAATCTAACACGGGGCATGTAATGTGAAAGTAGGCTCTATTTCCTGTCCCCATGCTCTATAGAGCACCAGCTAGGGCCAGGACACCACTGACGCAATATTTTTCCCACCAAAAATTTAAAATTAAGCATACAAAACTCGGGAGAGCGGTTTGAAGTCAATGTAGGCCACAGCATACACTGTTTTATCTAGGCCTATATCTTCAGCCAAACTGGTTTTGGACCAGAGCAGACAACTTTTTTATGATTTAACCTCGATACAGGGTGCATATCCAACATCACAGCAGTAGCAGCAGAACAGGTGACAAGCCAGAATGGAGTCCTCTCAGCCGTCAACATCTGTTTGCACGGCTCCCCTTTCTCCCTCTTGAACACACACACTATGAGAACAGCTGGCCACCACTGTCAGCCCCAGGACTCCGTGCCAAGAGGCCACACTGACAAGATCAACAGACAGCCAGCTCGAAAAAAAATGTGTCACGTGCTTTGTAAACAGGTGTAGACTAAGAGTAAAATGCTTACGTACAGGCCCTTCCCAACAATGGAGAGAGAAAGAAAATAGAGAAATAAAGTAATAAATACAATGAGTAAAGATAATGTGGCTATATACAGTACCAGTCAAAAGTTGCCACCTACTCATTCAAGGGTTTCTTTATTTCTACGTTGTAGAGTAATAGTGAAGACACCAAAACTATAAAATAACACAAACATATCGTAACCAATTGTTAAACAAATCAAAATACATTTTATATTTGAGATTCTTCAGAGTAGCCACCCTTTGCATTGACAGCTATGAACACACTAGGCATTCTGTCAACCAGCTTCATGAGGTAGTCACCTGGAATTAGAGGTCGACCGATTATGATTTTTCAACGGCGATACCGATTGGAGGACCCAAAAAAAACAGATACTGATTATATAAAGTTTGGAATAATGACAATTACAATACTGAATGAACACTTAACTTAATATAATACATAAATACAATCTATTTAGTCTCAAATAAATAATGAAACATGCTCAATTTGGTTGAAATAATGCAAAAACAGTGTTGGAGAAGAAAGTAAAAGCTCAATATGTGCCATGTAAAAAAGCTAACGTTTAAGTTACTTGCTCAGAACATGTGAACATATGAAAGCTGGTGGTTCAATACTCCCAGCTAAGAAATTTTAGGTTGTAGTTATTATAGGAATTATGACGCTGCGATTATTTCTCTCTATACCATTTGTATTTCATATACCTTTGACTATTGGATGTTCTAATAGGCACTTTAGTATTACCAGCCTAATCTCTGGAGTTGATATGCTTGATGTCATAAACAGAGCTGTGCTTCAAGCATTGATAAGAGCTGCTGGCAACGCAGTAAAGTGCTGTTTGAATGAATGCATACGAGCCTGCTGCTGCCTACCACCGCTCAGTCAGACTGCTCTATCAAAACATAGACTTAATTATAATAAACACAGAAATACAAGCCTTTGGCCATTAATATGGTCAAATCGGGAAACTACCTTGAAAACAAAATGTTTCTTCTTTCAGTGAAATACAGAACCGTTCTGTATTTTAATCAAATGGGTGGCAACCATAAGTCTAAATATTGCTGTTACATTGCACAACCTTCAATGTTGTCATAATTGTAAAATTCTGGCAAATTAGTTCGCAACGAGCCAGGCGGCCCAAACTGCTGCATATACCCTGACTCCGTGTGCAATGAACGCAAGAGAAGTGACAATTTCCTTAAATAATATTGCCTGCTAACATGAATTTCTTTTAACTAAATATGCAGGTTTAAAAATATATACTTTGTGTATTGATTTTAAAGGCATTGTTTGTTTATGGTTAAGTACATTCGTGCAACGGTTATGCTTTTTTCGTGAACGTGCTTTTGTTAAAACAACACCCGTTTGGCAAAGTAGGCTGTAATTCAATGTTAATGCAATCGCTGTGTTAGATTTTTTTAATTAACGTTACTACGACATTCAGCATGCGTTAAAGCGAGACTGCACCGAGATTAATGGCGGAATATGAGTTTAACATTTTCCAACAGAACAACAAATTAAGATCATAAATAGTTCTTACTTTTTGATGAGCTCCCATCAGAATCTTGGGCAAGTTGTCCTTTGTCCAAAAGAATCGTTGCTCGGTTGTAGAATGTAGTCTTCAACGTTGGAATTAGCAGTAAACATTAGCCATGTGGCAAAGACGTGTCCAACTCACTATAACGCAGCACTAATAAATATCCGAAAATCGCAATATACTGATATAACTCGGTTTAAAATAACAACATTGTGTCTTTAACACCTATATCGCATAAAAACAGAGCCGGATATATCTAAGGGCTATAACGGGAGCTTTCTAGAACGACATCCAGAGGTCCTTTTTGCGTAATGGCGAAGAGAAGAAAGGAAGGACCCCACGTTGCCAGCCCATTTATAAGCTCTCAGATCTGCCTAGCAACACCATTTCAATTCTCACTATTCGCTGACATCCAGGGGAAGGCGTATGCAGTGCATCTCAACCAATAGAAGACAGGCAAATTAATAAAGGGACCTCAGAACAGCCTGCAGATTTCAGCACTCACATCCTCATAGGAAAATTGCTCCAACTCGAGTTCGGTTTTACTCACAGATATAATTCAAACGGTTTTAGAAACTAGAGTGTTTTCTATCCAATAGCAATAATAATATGCATATTGTACGAGCAAGAATTGAGTACGAGGCAGTTTAATTTGGGAACGAAATTATTACAAAGTGCCAACAGCACCCCCTATTGAGAAAAGGTTAAATTAACAGGCACCGCATTGATTATATGCAAAGCAGGACAAGCTAGTTAACCTAGTAATATTAAATCAACCATGTGTAGTTAACTAGTGATTGTGAAGATTAATTGTTTTTTTGTAAGATAAGTTTGATGCTAGCTAGCAACTTACCTTGGCTCCTTGCTGCACGCGTAACAGGTGGTCAGCCTGCCACGCAGTTTCCTCGTGGAATGCAATGTAAATCAGCATCCAAAAATGCCCTATTTGGTAAAATACCAAGTCCATATTATGGCAAGAACAGCTCAAGTAAGCAAAGAGAAACGACAGTCCATCATTACTTTAAGACATGAAGGTCAGTCAACACGGAAAATGTCAAGAACTTTGAAAGGTTCTTCAAGTGCAGTCGCAAAAACCATCAAGCGCTATGATGAAACTGGCTCTCGTGAGGACCGCAACAGGAATGGAAGACCCAGCGTTACCTCTGCTGCAGAGTATAATATGTTCATTAGCGCCACAGGAAAGGACTGCCGTTGCTCTTCGCTTATTTTGAACGGTTCTTGCCATAAAATTAACTTTGTCCTTTACCAAATAGGGCTCTATTCTGTATTCCACCCCTACCTTTTACAACATAACTGATTGGCTCAAACGCATTAAAGAAAGACATTCCACAAATTAATTTAAATGCATTCCAGGTGACTACCTCATGAAGCTGATTGAGAGAATGCCAAGAGTGTGCAAAGCTGTCATCAAGGCAAAGTGTGGGTGGCTACTTTGAAGAATCTCAAATATATTTTGCTCAACACGTTTTTGGTTACTACATAATTGAATTAGTAGGTGTCCAAACTTGGTACGCAGGGTACCAGTACCGAGTAGATGTGCAGGGGTACGAGGTAATTGACTAAAAAGGCAACAGGATAGATAAACAAGTGACAAGTCAAAACAGTTAGTGCAAAAAAAGGGTAAGTGCAGATAGATAACCAAACACCTACCTGGGCTAACTACACCCGACAAAAATATAAATGCAACATGTAAAGTGTTGGGACCATGTTTCATGAACTGAAATAAAATAGACATTTTTCATATGCACACAAAAAGCGTATTTCTCTCAAATTTTGTGAACAAATCTGTTAGTAAGCATTTCTCCTTTGCCAAGATAATCCATCCACCTGACAGGTGTGGCATATCAAGAAGCTGATTAAACAGCATGGTCATTACACAGGTGCACCTTGTGCAGGGAACGATAAAAGTCCACTAAAATGTGCAGTTTTGTCAAAACAAAATGCCACCGATGTTTCAAATTGCGGGAGCGTGCAATTGGCATTTGACTGAAGGGAATTTTATGTTAATTTTTCAATCATAAGCCATCTACGTCGTTTTAGACTCCAATTGGCCTCACAACCCCAGTCCATGTGTCCACGCCAACCCAGGACCTCTACATCCGGCTTCTTCACATGCAGGATTGTCTGAGGGGAGGGGGAGTGCTGAGGAGTATTTCTGTCTGTAAAAATGCCCCTTGGTGGAGAAAAACACATTCTGATTGGCTGGGCCTGGACCCCAGTGGGTGGGCCTACGCCCTCCCAGGCTCACCCATGGCTGTAACCCTGCCCGGTCGTAAAATCCATAGATTATGGCTCAATTAATTTCAAATTGACCAATTTCCTTATATGAACTGTTCCTCAGTAATATCTTTGGAATTGTTAAGTTTATATTTTTGTTGGATGCCAAGCAGTTGCCATAAGAAGCGGTTCAGGTTCTGTTGGTTCCAGACTTGTTTAATAGGTACTGCTTGCCGTGTGGTAACAGAGAGAACAGTCGGATTTTGTTGGCTGGAACCTAGGCCAGTACCCGGAAGAAAACAAATCTTTGTTGACCAAGAGTCGTGTGTTCTTTTGACCAATCTACAGGTAGAAATTTTACAATGTGTATTTTTCCACTATTAGGACACATCCTATGTTTTAAAGATATCAACTATTTGTAGGCTACTGGGCTTGTCTGACACTAAGCACACGGTGATTAAATAATTAAGACAAATAACTCAAGAGGGAGCTAGAGATCAAGATAGCCCAACAAGTAGGAAAAAACTGTTCCCGAATCTCCTCCCGCTGCTGCTGGCTTTCGCAGATTCTGCCATTACGCTCGCGAAGTTGCCGGTAATAGGATACACCAGGGGTCCGCAACCCTTTCCATTTGGAGTGCCAATTTGTGTCACTGTTTTTAACCAACCTGCATGCCAGTTATTAGCTTCATCTAAATTAAAATTATACAAATCTAAAAGTAACTTCTTTTGCCATCACCAAACATGTAAAAAAAAAATGCCTACATAAAGCCAACCAATAAAAGCACTGCAGCTGGAAAATATCCTGATAAATTCATCACATTGGCTACTCATGGCTTATCTGCAAACATTGTATCAACAATCAACTTCATCCAGCCAGAAGCTTGCACTAACAAACTTGCAATATATATATATATATATATATATATAAAATGTCCTCCTAGGCATATTTTGGGAAGTTTCAACTGAATCAGCATTTGACTTCTTTTTTGTCTTCTTCACACCAAGTGGTTATCGAAAAGGAGAGGGCTGGAATGATCTTTTCAAATAGGCTACATTGAGGAAGTATTTTCAAAGGACGTAAAAACAGACTTGGTTTACTTGCCATTTCAGGTGAATAAAACATTTAGTTTGAGAAGCTACACAGCTCATTAGAGGTGGTGAGTTAAGACAATCAGCAATACTATCAGAACCACAAATGGGCACATTCATAAGCCAACATTTGCATGCAGGCCAGCTAGCCTAGGCCCACTTCTATGCATAATCAGGCCAACATCCTTACTCAACATTGACAGGAATGCTCCAAACACAATAAATCGACAACTCGTAAATAGAACAAGTGTAGCCTAGGTTGTGTGCTCCGCAAACAAAGTGTCCACTAAGACAACAAAAACTGTTAAAGACAAATACTATGAATGCATTAACAGAAATTACAGTAAACAAATTCTAGATTCAAAATTATGGGAATTAACGGTAAATGTACTACTTACTGGTGAGGTGATACCGTTGTGCCATCCAAGCGGCATTTACAATGGATTAGGCCACAAACAGGCGTCAATCAAGACGCGTCAAAACATTGACCCAACAAAATCGGTGAGTCGACTAAATGGAGTGAGCCCTACATAAAAATGAAATTTGATTTGTCACATACACGTTTAGCAAATGTTATTGTGGGTGCAGCAAAATGCTTGCGTTTCTAGCTCCAAAAGTGCAGTAATATCTAGCAATAGACAAATCTAAAGTAAAGAAAGTAACATTTTCTCAATAGGGGGTGCTGTTTGCACTTTGTAATAATTTCGTTCCCAAATTAAACTGCCTCGTACTCAATTCTTGCACGTACAATATGCATATTATTATTACTATTGGATAGAAAACTCTAGTTTCTAAAACCGTTTGAATTATATCTGTGCGTAAAACAGAACTCGAGTTGGAGCAATTTTCCTATGAGGAAGTGAGAAATCTGAAATCTGCAGAGTGTTCTGAGGTCGGTTTATTAATTTGCATGTCTTCTATTGGTTGATATGCACTGCATACGCCTTCCCCTGGATGTCAGCAAATAGTGAGAATTGAAATGGAGTTGCTAGGCAGATCTGAGGCCTTATAAATGGGCTGGCAACGTGGGGTCCTCTCTTTCTTCCCTTCGCCATGACGCAAGACAGACCTCAGGATGGCGTTCTAGAAAGCTCCCGTTATAGCCCTTAGATATATCCGGCTCTGATTTTATTCGATATAGGTGTTAAAGACATCATAATGTTGTTATTTTAAACCGAGTTATATCAGTTTATATCAGTATATTGCGATTTTCGGGTATTTATTTGTGCTGCGTTCTAGGGAGTTGGGCACGTCTGGCCCACATGGCTAATGTTTACTGCTAATTCCAACGTTGAAGGCGACAATCTACAACCGAGCAACGATTCTTTTGGAAAAAGGACAACTTGCCCAAGATTCTGATGGGAGCTCATCAAAAAGTAAGAACTATTTATGATGTTAATTCGTTGTTCTGTTGAAAAATGTTAAACTCATATTCCGCCATTAATTTCGGTGCGGTCTAGCTTTAACGCACGCTGTATGTCGTAGTAACGTTAATTTTTAAAAAATCTAACACGCCGATTGCATTAAGAACTAATGTATCTTTCATTTGCTGTCCAACCTGTATTTTTTAGTCAAGTTTAGGATTAGTTACTGATTATATTAGGTGCCTCTCCCAAGATTTCTCCCGACATATTTTTGGCAGCTTGGCTACTATTCTCATTGTATAACCACGATTTGTGCCGCTAAATATGCACATTTTCGAACAAACTCTACATGTATTGTGTAATATGATGTTATAGGACTGTCATCTGAAGAAGTTTGAGAAGGTTAGTGATAAAATTAATATCTTTTGCTGGTTTATTCTTTATCGCTATTGTTGGCTTGAATCAATGCTGTTGTGTGGTTGGCTATTGTAGTAAGCTAATATAATGCTATATTGTGTTTTCGCTGTAAAACACTTAAAAAATCTGAAATATTGGCTGGATTCACAAGATCTTTGTCTTTCATTTGCTGTACGCTGTGTATTTTTCATAAATGATTTATGATGAGTATTTAGGTAATTTACATTGGTCTCTGTAGTTATTCTAGATGCTTTGGTGAGAGTTGTGATGGTGGCTGCAATGGTAAACTATGATTTATACCTGAAATATGCACATTTTTCTAACAAAACATATGCTATACAATAAATATGTTATCAGACTGTCATGTGATTAAGTTGTTTCTTGGTTAGTGGCTATTTATATCTTTATTTGGTCGAAATTGTGATAGCAACCTATGCAGGAAAAAAATGGTGGAGTAAAAAAAGTGGTGTCTTTTGCTAACGTGGTTAGCTAATAGATTTACATAGTGTCCTTCCCTGTAAAACATTTTAAAAATCAGAAATGGCTGGATTCACAAGATGTGTATCCTTCATCTGGTGTCTTGGACTTGTGATTTAATGATATTTAGATGCTACTATTTACTTGTGACGATATGCTAGGCTATGCTAGTCAGCTTTTTTTACTGATGGGGATGCTCCCGGATCCGGGTTTGTGAGGAAGTAGAGGTTAATACCTCATGACAAGCTGTAGACCATACTATTTACCTAGAGAGTTTACGTATACTTTTCATAGCAGTCAATTTTTTTTTCTTAAAAAAAATGTATTTAAAAAAAAATCGGTCAGAGTCCACAACAATGGGATCACAGCACCATCAAATGTAGCTTAGCCCAGATAACACACTGTGTCCCAAATGCCACCCTATTCCCTATATAGTGCACTACTTTTGGACCAGGACCCATAGTGTAAAAAGTTGTGCACTATATAGGGAAAATGGCACCATTTGTGATACTTCCCATGTCAGTGTTCGCTGCCAAAGGATCACACTTAAGCCCAGATATTCACCATATCACTGTCCTTTATCAGAGGCTCAATCAAATCACAGAACACAGATGAGTTGGGTTGAGATTGCATCACCTGTGTGTGGGTCCAAAGCCAAAAAATGAGATTCCTTTCATTTCTATAGTCCCAGACCACTGTTCTGCTAGCCTTTAGAGCCACAATCATGCAAGTGCCAGATAACCATGACAACCATGATGATCTTTGACCTCACTTAATCATTTCTTGTTTAGGTCACCTTTTTTCCCCTGTGTCTGTGTGTGTGTATTTCAAATGCACGTAGTTACTACAGCATACCTGCTGTATGATGTTGACCTAGTGAGTGATTGGCAGGGATGACAGTAACATCCTTCAGAAATCCATCATACAACAACAGATGTGCGCTGGACAGGTTACAGGTCGAAAGAGTTCCCATGAGGATTATGACAAACCTATTTGTAGTAGATACAACAATAAAAAAATGGATTCCCTCTCTCGCTTATTGCTTCCAGTGTGTTCTCGTCTAGCAGGAAATCACAGACTATTTGTCATTCACCATGTTTTACTGCAAATCCATTTATCGGCCCATTTAATAATCAATATCGGGCTAAGGGGGCTGCTGTAAACATGTTTAAGTATGTAGCTAGCTATGTAGCTAAATATGTTATGTTTCATGAACGTTACAGGGCCAAGCCCATTTCTAGAGCTAACTAGGGGAGGGGGGTTTCAGCGTGTACTCTCCCTGAGCAACGCACAGCCTTGTGCTGTATACCCTTTATATGGCTGAGAGTTGAAATCCAGTCATGGTAAGCCCAATTAGCCTCCGGGCATTTCTAAAACAACATGTATGTGTACTGTTGACTGGCTTCCTTTGCTAACAATCTATTTCGGCAGTCACAAGATGTCCATTAAAATTGCTCAATAATGTACCACGTGTGTTCCGCAAGGCACCCAACATGAACCTCCATTACGGGAAATCGATTGCTAACGGGGAACTACGGTCGCTACTCGCTACAAAAGAAACGTAGTTAGTTGCCTGCCCCTCGTGAAACATCGAGTATAAATGCATTTACTGTCTCGTGAAAAATAAATAATAACGTTACATTATAGTGAATTATGTAATACATCGACTTGATATCAAAATCGTTGCAATAGGGTAGAATTTCGTGTTTGTTTTGAGCTATTTTCTATCATGGCCTACCTGTTACTGAACAGAAGACTCCGTTGCTGCCCTCTGTTCCTCTCTATCCGCTCAAGCAAGCGGCATGAAAAAAAAATCAAAAGGGCGGCTGCCGCGTGTGCTGGTTTTTCTCGCGCTCTCACAGTAACGACACCGAAACACACAAGCAATTCTTTCTAACTGGCTATGTTAAAAACACTTTAGAATGACGACTACCTAGTCCGATAATGCCTGGAACATGTTTAACTCCGGAAGCACATGTCACTTCACTAGCATTTCCTTAGCCAAGAAGTAAACATTTTTTTCCCAGCTAGCTAGCTAGCTAGCTACCCATTTCACTTGTTATGTTACTCAGACATGTCGGTGAATTCTCGTAAAATTAACAGTGCGTTGAATGCACTTTGTGGAGGTTAGTTTATTATAGGTAAATAATGCAACACGAAATATTTAAAACGTCGGTTATTAGAATCTAATAAACAGTTACTTACGTTGTATCTTCCGAGCTCATCATCAACCGGCTTTCTACCATCCTATCCGGATGAAAATCCAGACCACTGTATGTCGAAGTCATTTTCACGAGCTACAACCAGAACCCTCCACGCTGTAGTCAACAATGAAAGTGAGTGAAATCGCTTCGAGATTCAACTCTGCGCGACCACAAAACGCAGCGGGACAGGTGCAGGGAGGGGGGCTTCTTCTAGCCTTCTACTCAGAGCAGCAGCATGCGAATACTAATCATCAGTCGGTTGACATTCGTATTCTGCAATCCCCAGCTAATTTCTTCTGCAATCCCCCGTTGAAATAAACTACAAGCGCGCAACTGGGCGGATTTGATTATGTTGAACCGCGGGGCCCCGTTCTGTGGACCATGACGTGAACGGGCAAAAACGGCGATCGAGGAGCGCCCTTTCAAATCGAACAATATCAGAAACATACATCTCTTTACCATAAAATATGATAGAATTGTCTAACTAGTTTTCATTGGGAATCCAGACAAACCGTTTTTATTAAAAGTAATCACTTTTGCATATGAACACACATAATCCTACGCATTACTCCACATGCTTATTTACTTCCCTTTTGTTTTAAGGGGACTTTGAAATGGAGGCAGCCCAGTTCCAAAACGAATGCAATCAATTTTCACCCGGTGCAAAACACGCTTACCCGGACCAGGTTAATCGAATCCCCTCACTGTCAAAGCGACTGCAGAAATGGATAGCTGGAGAGGCGTGGCTACTTCCACTCCATGTCAAGTATGTAAAAATAATGTAGGCTAGGCTAGTCCAGTCATCTTGGTTTACACTTTCACAGAATCCACAACGTGTTTGACTATTTTTTGTCAGTCTATTTAAATTAGGCTACACAAGTGTCTTCACTCACACCAACCAACCATGGCTCTCCATCTGACCTAAATTATGTGTTTGGGAAATATGGCAGGTGTTGATCCAAGGACATGAAGACCCCCACATTCACTGGCTAGACTAGTACAGACCCAAGACAGATGATAGCAGAAAGCAATTTACATTTTGTAACAGAGGTACAATATTATCAGAGAAAGGAAAAGTATATAGCAACCCAAACCCCTTCCTTGAACCTTGACTACAGACACAATACCATTTGTGAGAGAGGTTAGAAAGTATAGGCTATATGGCAAACCCATTCCCTGAGGAGTCCTTAGCCCAAGCACTTCGCTATTACTGAACCAATCAAGTAGCTATAGGAAATTCTCATTTTATAATCCTCTCGCCAATAATTCGAATGAATTGCTCCAGATTTTAGGTTGAGCCACTCGACTCCGAGTCCAGTCCTTTCCTATTAGTATCTGGGCCAGTATTCAGAGTAGAAGTGCTGATCTAGGATCAGGTCCCCCCCTGTCCAAAAATCATATTCATTATGATATGAAAGGCAAAACTGATCAGCGCTGCATTTCTATTCTGAGACTCTTTGTGAGTATAGGCCAGGAAGAAAACCAAGTGATTAAGATCATTAAAATTGTAAAAATCCTGGGCATCCTGAGTCTTTGACTACATCCCAAATGGCACCCTATTCCCTACAAAGTAGGGGCCCTGGTCAAAGTAGTGCACTACATAGGGAATATGGTCTATGGGCCCCGGTCAAAAGAAGTGCCCTACATAGGGAATAGGGTCTATGGGTCTGGTCAAAAGTAGTGCACTACATAGGCAATATGGTGCCATTTAGGATGTACACTTTGCTTCTATAGAGGTCACAGTTCATGTTCCCCTTTTGTGATTTTGCTGGTGTTTTCCTGGGGGGGAGGAGCCTGTCTTTCTTTGTTGAACTGGACTTGCCAGGCGAGGTCTTCCTATATGAAACCCACTCCGAGGGGGGCTGAAACCATGGTTGTCAAGTACTGGTTGTACCAGAGCAGAACAGTGCAGAGCAGGGGTGTATTCATTAGGCACCAAATGGAAGAAAATGTACTGAATCACAGATGGCGGGAGGGGCTACCTGAACTTGCCTAATAAGAAACACTCGTTTTGGTTTGCTGTTGCAAAATGTTTTGGTATGTTGTGGCCTAATGAATACAACCCGGAGCAGAGAGAGTTTGGTAGCCTCATCAACTGGACAGGAATTGTTCATTATAGCGTTCGCAGCAGCTTCACATTCCCCCTAAAATAATATTGGGAGTGACTCAGTCGCACTGTTAAGGAATATCCCATTTATGAAACCCCAGTTAATTCTGTATCCATAGCAATTTTCAAGGCAGACTACACTGCAGTTTGTGTTTATGTTAATGCAGAGTTTAAAAGAGCTTTGCTATGCATCGCCTACATACAGTTGAAGTCGAAAGTTTACATACACCTTAGCCAAATACATTTAAACTCAGTTTGTCACAATTCCTGACATTTCATCCTAGTTAAAATCCCCTGTCTTAGGTCAGTTAGGATCACCACTTTATTTTAATAATGTGAAATGTCAAAATAATAGTAGAGAGAATGATTTATTTCAGCTTTTATTTCTCCCATCACATTCCCAGTGGGTCAGAAGTTTACATACACTCAATTAGTATTTGGTAGCATTGCCTTTAAATTGTTTAACTTGGGTCAAACGTTTCAGGTAGCCTTCCACAAGCTTCCCACAATAAGTTGGGTGAATTTTGGCCCATTCCTCCTGATAGAGCTGGTAACTTAGTCAGGTTTGTAGGCCTCCTTGCTCTCACATGCTTTTTCAGTTCGGCCCACAAATCTTCTATAGGGTTGAGGTCAGGGCTTTGTGATGGCCACTCCAATACCATGACTTTGTTGTCCTTAAGCCATTTTGCCACAACTTTGGAAGTATGCTTGGGGTCATTGTCCAATTGGAAGACCCATTTGCGACCAAGCTTTAACTTTGTGACTGATGTCTTGAGATGTTGCTTCAATACATCCACATCATTTTCCTTTCTCATGATGCCATCTATTTTGTGAAGTGCACCAGTCTGTCCTGCAGCAAAGCACCCCCCCAACATGATGTTGCCACCCCCGTGCTTCACGATTGGGATGGTGTTCTTCAGCTTGCAAGCATCCCACTTTTTCCTCCAAACATAACAATGGTCATTATGGCCAAACAGTTCTATTTTTGTTTCATCAGACCAGAGGACATTTCTCCAAAAAGTACAAACTCTGTCCCCATGTGCAGTTGCAAACCGTAGTCTGGCTTTTTTATGGTGGTTTTGGAGCAGTGGCTTCTTCCTTCCTGAGCGGCCTTTCAGGTTATGTCGATATTGGACTCATTTTACTGTGGATATAGATAATTTTGTACCTGTTTCCTCCAGCATCTTCACAAGGTCCTTTGCTGTTGTTCTGGGATTGATTTGCACTTTTCAAACCGAAGTACGTTAATCTCTAAGAAACAGTACGCGTCTCCTTCCTGAGCGGTATGACGGCTGTGTGGTCCCATGGTGTTTATACTTGCGTACTATTGCTTGTACAGATGAACGTGGTACTTTAAGGTGTTTGGAAATGGCTCCCAAAGATTAACCAGACTTGTGGAGGTCTACAATTTTTTTCTGAGGTCTTGGCTGATTTCTTTAGATTTTCATGATGTCAAGCAAACATGCACTGAGTTTTGAAGGTAGGCCTTGAAATACATCCACAGCTGCACCTCCAATTTACTCAAATGGTGTCAATTAGCCTATCAGAAGTTTCAAAAGCAATGACATCATTTTCTGAAATTTTCCAAGCTGTTTAAAGGCACAGTCAACTAAGTGTATGTAAACTTCTGACCCACTGGAATTGTGATACAGTGAATTATAAGTGAAATAATCTGTCTGTAAACAATTGTTGGAAAATTACTTGTGTCATGCACGAAGTAGATGTCCTAACCGACTTGCCAAAACTATAGTTTGTTGACAAGAAATTTGTGGAGTGGTTGAAAAACGAGTTTTAATGACTCCAACCTAAGTGTATGTAAACTTCCGACTTCAACTGTACATATGACCATGTGACCTATTGTACCATATACTGTACGTTACATTCAGGCAGGCACATACACAGCCTATCGACCATTATCAAATACATCTAATCAAATTGTATTTGTCACATGCTTCATAAACAACATGTGTAAACTAACAGTGAAATGCTTACTTACGGGCCCTTCCCAACAATACAGAGAGAAAAAAGGGAGATGTTATAGAAAAATTATAACACGAGGAATAAATACACAATGAGTAACGATAACTTGGCTATGTACCCAATTACCTTGTACCCCTGCACATCGACTCAGTACTGGTAGCCTGAGGCAATTGAGTTAAATACTGTATGTACATAAAGGTAGGAATTAAGTGACTAGGCAACCGGATGGATTATAAACAGTAGCAGCAGCGTTAGTTAGTGCAAAAAGGGTCAATGCAGATAGTTAAATAGTTAACCAATAGCTACCTAGACTAACTATTTAGCAGTCATATGGCTTGGGGGTAGAAGCTGTTCAGGGTCCTGTTGGTTCCAGACTTGGTGCATCTGTACCACTTGCCGTGCGGTAGCAGAGGGAATAGTCTATGACTTCGGTGTCTGGAATCTTTGAAAAGTTTTTGTGCCTTCCTCTGACAGCTTCTGGTATAGAGGTCCTGGATAGCACGGAGCTTTGCCCCGGTGATGTACTGGACCATACGCACTACCCTCTGTAGCACCTTGCTGTTGGATGTCAAACAATTTCCATACTAAGCGGTGATGCAGCCAGTCAAGATGTACTTAATGGCGCAGCTGTAGAACATTTTGAGAATCTGAGGGCCCATGCTGAATATTTTCAGCCTTCTGAGGGGAAAGAGTTGTTGTCGTGCCCCCTGAGGCCCCCCCCCGTGTTGAGGATCAGCGTGGAAGATGTGTTGTTGCCTACCCTCACCACCTGGGGGCAGCCCATCAGGAAGTAGAGGATCCAGCTGCAGAGGGAGGTGGTCAGTCCCAGGGTCCTGAGCTTAGTGATGAGCTTGGAGGGCACTATGATATTGAATGCTGAGCTGTAGTCAATGAACAACATTCTCACATAGGTGTTCCTCTTGTCCAGGTGGGAGACGGCAGTGTGGAGTGCAATAGAGATCTGTGGATCTGTTAGGGGGGTATGCGAGCTCAAGTTGGTCCAGTGTGTGCAGGATGATGGTGTTGATGTGAGCCATAACCAGCCTTTCAAAGCACTTTATGGCTACAGATGTGCGTGCTACAGCTCGATAGTCTTTTAGACAGGTTACCTTGGCGTTCTTGGGCACAAGGACTATGGTGGTCTGCTTGAAACATGTAGGTATTACAGACTGGGTCAGGGAGAAGTTGAAAATGTCAGTGAAGACACTTGCCAGCTGGTCAGCGCATGTCCTGGTAATCCATCTTGCCCCGCGGCCTTGTGAATGTTTACATTGTTGCCCAGAACAGCTGGTACTCTTATGAATGGTTCCGTGTTGCTTGCCTCGAAGCGTGCATAGAAGGAATTTAGCTCGTCTGGTAGGCTCGCTTCATTGGGCAGCTCACGGCTGTGTTTCCCTTTGTAATCTGTGATAGTTTGCAAGCCCTACCACATCCGCCGAGCGTCAGAGCCGGCGTAGTAGGATTCAATCTTAGTCCTGTATTGGCGTTTTGACTGTTGGTTGGCTCATCGGAGGTCGTAGAGGGATTTCTTATAAGCATCCGGATTAGTGTTCCGTTCCTTGAAAGCGGCAGGTCAAGCCTTTAGCGCAGCTTTTAGTTGCCTGTAAACCATGGCTTCTGTTTGGGATATGTACATATGGTCACTGTGGGGACAACATCGTCGATGTACTTATTAATGAAGCCGGTGACTGATGTGGTAAACTCCTCAATGTTATCTGATGAATCTCTGAACATATTCCAGTCTGTGCTAGCAAAACAGTCTTGTAGCTTAGCATCTGCTTCATTGGACAACTTCCATATTGAACGTGATTTAAATGTGATCTAGAGGTTTTTCGCCTCTAGTTGCACAGGTGACATGCTGGTAAAAATGAGGTAAGACCGATTTCAGTTTCTCTGCAAAAAATCACTTGCCACTTGGAGCGTCACCTCTGGATGTGCATTTTCTTGTTTGCTTGTGGCCCTTTACAACTTGTTGAGTGCGGTCTTAGTGTCAGCATCGGTTTGTGGTGGTAAATAGACAGCTGTGAAAAATATAGATAACTCTCTTGGTAAATAGTATGGTTTGCAGCTTATCATGAGTTATTCTAACTCAGGTTAGCAAAACCTCGAGACTTCCTTAAAGGGATACTTTGGGATTTTGGTAATGAGGTCATTTATCTACTTCCCCAGAGTCAGATGAACTCGTGGATACCATTTTATGTCTCTGTGTGCAGTATGAAGGAAGTTAGAGGTAGCTTCGCAAGCCAATGCTAACTAGCGTTAGCACAATGACTGGAAGTCTATGGGTATCTATATGCAGAAACCCATAGACTTCCAGTCATCGCGCTAACACTAGTTAGCATAGGCTCGTGTAACTAGCTCTAAATTCCTTCATACTGGACACAGATAATTGTGAGTAATAATATTAGATCTCCAAAAATCTCATTAAGAAAAGAATTTCAACAGTAGTCTCGTGGAATCCGACGAGTTAGTCTGAATATTGCAGCGGTTAAGAGAGTTGAGCCAGTAACCAAAAGGTCACTGCTTCGAATCCCTGAGCCGACTAGGTAAAAAAATCTGTTGATGTGCCCTTGAGCAAGGCACTGAACTCTAATTGCTCCTGTAAGTCGTTCTGGATAAGAGTGTCTGCTAAATGACTAAAATGTACTAAATATAGTCAAGTCTGGCATGGGAGATCTGCTGGGCAGCCTACTGTGGGCATAAAGGGAACATATTGTGCAGAGATATTAAAATAAATACTGTTTTATTGTTGCAATGGAAGTATGTTGCCGCCTCTCTCAGTGCTAGCCTCCCATGTTTAATCCATCAGATGATTACTATGATAATCCTATTGTAATCCCTACACATACCATGCATTCCTTGTTTACATCTTTTCTAATGTATCCCTCTGTAATGTGGGACGATCCGGACTATTCCTAGCCCCTACGAATCAATTCATCCAGCATTTGATTTGCACCTCTTCTAAACCAATGGTGGAGCGGGTCAAGTAAAAATAGGCCAACTGCACAGAGTGACCCAAATGGGTTATGTCACGTCTGTTTGTATATGTCGCCATAAACTTACTGCCTGCATGACTGCCTGCCTGCCTGCATGACTGACATACTTTGTCTTAGCTCTGAAAACATTTGCAGAATGGCAAACAACTGAAGCTGGCGCTCTCAAAATGGAGAAGGAGAGGATATGAGTATGACTCAATTTTGTAATCTAATCTGAAAAGAAATGCACAGCGTCGTAGCCTGGCTGTAACGTTGGTTAACACAAACCTTATCAGAGTAGTTTGAGTTTAGGTTTGTGGTACTGGCTTATGCAAATTCCTTATTGGCTAATGTAAATTGTCCTGTGCCTTGCAGAAGATAGCTCAGAGCTTATGCTGATTTTGACTAGAGGCGTTAGAGACAGGATGGATGAACTTGTTCTCAGAAACTATGCCCTGTACTTTCCAGTGGCCTCTGTCATTTTCAGGAGGTGGAATTCTGTTTGCGTCACCGACAGCCTGACTGACAGAGCCCCATTTCTTCAGTTTTTAACTGTGAACGAGAGTCGCACCTATTTTTGTCTTCGACCCATTTATTTTTCTTCCATTTATTTTAATTTCTGGGTGACCGTTGACCTTCAGAAGGGACGTCCTTTAATTTAGATGCTGTTAATACATTAGTATTGAATACACAATTCTTTGGTTTTTAAATCAGATAATGTTTTTTTTTACACAGTTGATTTGATGACAACTTCAATCAATAGGACTAATAGGTGCGTCCTGATCAGGTCTGTCTGTTTCTTAAAGATGGATTTTTGGGCAGGAGGGGAGATTTTCCCCCAGATCACAAGTTACATTGTGTCTCTTTTTCTTTCAGTGAAAAACATTCACATCATAAATCTACCCTAACCCACCATGGAATGGGAAAGAATACGGCAAACAATGAATCCATCCTATAACAATAGCCATTATCCACCACCACAGGAACAAAGAAGCATTACAATCACTGACTATAGCTCCAACTACAACCACAACTACAACAAGAGCCAGTCAGTTTAGATCGGATTCCTTCTGAATGAACTCGGGGCCAATCCAACATCCAACCAACCCTACGGACGTACCTCAGAGATCCTAGGTCCTCATTCCTGACGGGGACACCAGCGGAGGAGGCAGAGGGGGGACAGCGCATGCTGTTAACATACAAGCTCTGCACCAGGGCTAGATCCGACGAGTGTTCCAACATCGCACGGTGCTCTTCCAGAAAAATCCAATTTATTGTGTGGTGTTTAAATGGCCACTTCTCTTCTTCTCACTCTTTCTCCCTCTCTCTGGGTAGCCTATTTCTCTCTCTCTCTCTCTCTCTGTCTCTCTCTCTGTGTCTCTCTCCCGCTCCCCCCACCCCCTCTCTTTCTCTCCTCCTCTGGTTTAGTGCAGTAGAGCACCCCCTTCGCTAACTGGCGTAGCTGAAATAATCCTTTTTGACAGCTCATCGTGGGCTAATGCATTGTGCCGCCCGCGGCAGCCTGGTTCGCAGGCTGCAAAGCTGCGGCCACAGTAGCACTCTTCCACTAATTGACACCCGTATTAGGAAGAGTCCAGGAAATTGGACAGGGTTGGTTTGTTCCTACTGGCACACTGGGATACATGGGGCAAAGAAGGGGAAACTTCTGAATAATTTACCAATGGATCCTTGGATCTGTTTTTCACTCAGGTCCTGGGGTTCAGGTTGTTGTGGCACGATCCCTGTTTCATGTTTTGCATGTATTTTGAATGATGCCTGGATACAGGAAAAATACAGTATAAATGTACTTCAAACCCAGGTCAAATGTAGGTCAAACCCAGGTGTTGTTGTGATGAAGCACATACATGGAAGCTAAACCCCAGGTGCACTTGTGGCAGGAAGTTTGGTCCAACCACAGTCTCTGGGTCCAACAGGGGAATCAATACAAAAAGAAAAGCTCCACACTGTTTTGTAACAGATAAAGGGATTTCTATGTGTTGATAAACTGTATTCTGAAGTGTCAAACTTCAAATGTTGACATATTTCAATTTTCAAACTCCAATTTTCAAACATCAAACTACTAACTACTAACTATGCAATTAAATGCGAGGCTTTTGCCCAAGATTTAAGCTGTGAAAACACCAAATCTTTAACACCGGTAAATATTTATTGGGGCCCGGCTCCTATCCCAAAACCCATCTCCAATCCAGTCATACCATCACTTCCTGAATAATCTCCTGTCTGACCGGAGGGGATGTGCATATGTCACATTCTCCAGATTCTCTCGACTGATGGATGATAAGCCACAGGAGGAGAAGAGAGAGAGAGAGTTACAGAGAGAGAGAGGAGAGACACAGAGAGTGTGATAGAGACATTGAGAGAATGGGGGAGAGAGAGACAGTGTCATTATTACACTAGAGTAGAGATGGGGGGAAGGATAGTGTGCTGCCTATACCGTATATGTTTAGTCAGTAAGCCAACAATGTGGTGAGCATGAGTACCTTTAAATAAAGGAAGGATTATGCTTGTCTTTTGTTTGCCATCTCTGTCAGGCCGCATGTTGAGCCTGACCTGAACAGAAATTTCTGCAATACTTTTGCTAGATTAAATACTGTATATCCCCATTGAGACATGGTGTGCATCCTAAATGGACTCTAATCCCATAGGGCTCCGGCCAAATGTAGTGCACTATAAAGGGAATATGGTGCCTTTTGGGACACACACGTGATCATATCCCATTGACAGTGTAGCATATTAACTGTTTGACCATCTCTGTATGGTCATCAGATGTGCTTGTACTACAGACAACGTCTCTTCTACTGTAACGATCGTTCAGTTGGCATGACAACGCGAGTTAGAGAAGTTGGCTATTAGCACACTCAGATCTGGCAACTTGGCCAGTCAAAATGCACTCTCATCAACTTCTTCAGATGAGATAAGCATGCACACAAACACACAATATGTTACCCAAACAGGTTCCAGAACTAAAATATTTACATAGTGTTGTCCCAGACCCTGGAGCCATTGGCCATCACCCAACTGACAACAGGAAGTGACACATGAAGAGGCATACCCTAGTTTCAAATGACTTGTTTATTACTCATATCTCATCCGCCGTCATATTTATCAAGGTGAAGAGTATGGCAGGCAAGAAGTTCGATCATTTCCTGCTGATAGCCATATGTAGTTTCAAATTACAACTCTATTTCCTTAGTTTGCATAGCAACTCATCGTTGCTCATCCACCTACACACTACATTGTTAAAAAAATATGACTATGACATGCAATCATATTAGTTCCTGTTGATGCGTTTAGCTCCTCCTTTCATTCCAGGGACACGATGGAACAACCTAGTGCTTTCGCCTAACCACAACATTAAGATGACATTTTGAATGAGATTTTCTCTGTGATATCCTTCTCTGACTCTGAGAGCCCAGGAGAAAATACATCTAGGCCTCCGACCCCCATAGGTCTCTCTCTCTCTCTCTCTCTAACATTAAGTAGGAAAGGGATTTGAATGCAGTGCATGTGGATGTGTGTGTGCGTGCAGTGTGTGTGCACTTCATGCAGGCTGGGCGGGTATCATAGGGATAAGACTGACATGATGAAGGGGATCCTCTCTTCCTCTGATCTGAGCATAAATCCCTCCTGTTTCAGCACTACTCTTACAGTCTTAGTTTCCACATAAATCATTTAACGCTGATGTGGAAATACTAGCAAGTCTTTGTGATGTGTTGATGCTGTCTGTCTGCCTGTGTGTGTGCCTGTGTGTGTGCCTGTGTCTCTGCCTGTGTGTCTGCCTGTCTCTCTACCTCTGACTCTGTCTGTGCTAGGGGCAATTGCACATTCATATTCTGCACATCTACCATTCCAGTGTTTAATTGCTATATTGAAATTACTTCGCCACCAAGGCCTATTTATTGCCTTACCTCCGTTATCCTACCTCATTTGCACACACTGTATATAGACTTTTTCTACTGTATTATTGACTGTATGTTTGTTTATTCCATATGTAACTCTGTGTTGTTGTATGTGTCAAACTGCTTTGCTTTATCTTGGCCAGGTCGCAGTTGTAAATGAGAACTTGTTCTCAACTGGACTACCTGGTTAAATAAAGGTGAAATAAAAAATGAAATAAAAAAATGTATGAAGCAGAGAGCTAAAGTTCCTGGATTCTTGGCCTGCACTAAGTTAACTTACATTAGTATTTCCTGAAATACCTCTGATCCAAATGTTACATTCTAACACCGTAATATCTATAGTCTGATCCAAGTGTCACGTTCAACAGTAGGCTTGATTCTAATGGAAGGGATTTTGAAAGTAAAGCCGTATCTATTAAAGAAACAGTGAAATTATATCATTCAGGAAATAACATCAATTTTAAAGATAACACTTTTCAGAAGGTCAATATAATCTGAAAGGAAAGTCAAGCACATCCGTTAGTCAACAACATCCGTTAGTCAACCACCACATCCGTTAGTCAACTACCACATCTGTTAGTCAACCACCACATCCGTTAGTCAATCACCACATCCGTTAGGCAATCACCACATCCGTTAATCAACCACCACATCCGTTAGTCAACCGCCACATCCGTTAGTCAACCACCACATCCGTTAGTCAACCACCACATCTGTTAGTCAACCACCACATCAGGTAGTCAACGACCACATCTGTTAGTCAACCACATCCGCTAGTCAACCACCGCATCTGTTAGTCAACCACCACATCCGTTAGTCAACCACCACATCCGTTAGTCAACCACATCGTTAGTCAACCACATCCGTTAGTCAACCACCACATCCGTTAGTCAACCACCACATCCGTTAGTCAACCACTACATCTGTTAGTCAACCACCACATCCGTTAGTCAACCACCACATCCGTTAGTCAACCACCACATCCGTTAGTCAACCACCACATCTGTTTGTCAACCACCACATCCGTTAGTCAACCACCACGTCTGTTAGTCAACCACCACATCCGGTAGTCAACCACCACATCCGTTAGTCAACCACCACATCTGTTTGTCAACCACCACATCCGTTAGTCAACCACATCCGTTAGTCAACCACATCCGTTAGTCAACAACATCCGTTAGTCAACCACCACATCCGTTAGTCAACAACATCTGTTAGTCAACCACCACATCTGTTAGTCAACCACCACATCCGTTAGTCAACCACCACATCCGTTAGTCAACCACGTCCGTTAGTCAACCACCACGTCCGTTAGTCAACCACCACATCCGTTAGTCAACCACCACATCCGTTAGTCAACCACATCCGTTAGTCAACAACATCCGTTAGTCAACCACCACATCCGTTAGTCAACCACCACATCCGTTAGTCAACCACCACATCCGTTAGTCAACAACTTCCGTTAGTCAACCACCACATCCGTTAGTCAACCACCACATCCGTTAGTCATCCACCACATCCGTTAGTCAACCACGTCCGTTAGTCAACCACCACGTCCGTTAGTCAACCACCACATCCGTTAGTCAACCACCACATCCGTTAGTCAACAACATCCGTTAGTCAACCACCACATCCGTTAGTCAACCACCACATCCGTTAGTCAACCACGTCCGTTAGTCAACCACCACGTCCGTTAGTCAACCACCACATCCGTTAGTCAACAACATCCGTTAGTCAACAACATCCGTTAGTCAACCACCACATCCGTTAGTCAACCACCACATCCGTTAGTCAACCACCACATCCGTTAGTCAACAACATCCGTTAGTCAACCACCACATCCGTTAGTCAACCACCACATCCGTTAGTCAACCACCACATCCGTTAGTCAACCACGTCCGTTAGTCAACCACCACGTCCGTTAGTCAACCACCACATCCGTTATTCAACCACCACATCCGTTAGTCAACAACATCCGTTAGTCAACCACCACATCCGTTAGTCAACCACCATATCCGTTAGTCAACCACCACATCCATTAGTCAACCACGTCCGTTAGTCAACCACCACGTCCGTTAGTCAACCACCACATCCGTTAGTCAACCACCACATCCGTTAGTAAACAACATCCGTTAGTCAACCACCACATCCGTTAGTCAACCACCACATCCGTTAGTCAACAACATCCGTTAGTCAACCACCACATCCGTTAGTCAACCACCACGTCTGTTAGTCAACCACCACATCCGTTAGTCAACCACATCCGTTAGTCAACCACCACATCTGTTAGTCAACCACATCCATTAGTCAACCACCACATCCGTTAGTCAACCATGTCCGTTAGTCAACCACCACGTCCATTAGTCAACCACCACATCCGTTAGTCAACCACCACATCCATTAGTCAACCACGTCCATTAGTCAACCACCACGTCCGTTAGTCAACCACCACATCCGTTAGTCAACCACCACATCCATTAGTCAACCACATCCGTTAGTCAACCACCACATCCGTTAGTCAACCACATCCGTTAGTCAACCACCACATCCGTTAGTCAACCACCACATCCGTTAGTCAACCACCACATCCGTTAGTCAACCACCACATCCGTTAGTCAACCACCACATCCGTTAGTCAACCACCACATCCGTTTGTCAACCACATCCGTTAGTCAACCACATCCGTTAGTCAACCACCACATCCGTTAGTCAACCACCACATCCGTTAGTCAACCACCACATCCGTTAGTCAACCACGTCCGTTAGTCAACCACCACATCTGTTAGTCAACCACCACATCCGTTAATCAACCACCACATCCGTTAGTCAACCACCACATCCGTTAGTCAACCACCACATCCGTTAGTCAACCACCACATCCGTTAGTCAACCACATCCGTTAGTCAACAACATCCGTTAGTCAACCACCACATCCGTTAGTCAACCACCACATCCGTTAGTCAACCACCACATCCGTTAGTCAACCACGTCCGTTAGTCAACCACCACATCCGTTAGTCAACCACATCCATTAGTCAACAACATCCGTTAGTCAACCACCACATCCGTTAGTCAACCACCACATCCGTTAGTCAACCACCACGTCCGTTAGTCAACCACCACATCCGTTAGTCAACCACCACATCCTTTAGTCAACCACCACATCCGTTAGTCAACCACATCCGTTAGTCAACAACATCCGTTAGTCAACCACCACATCCGTTAGTCAACCACCACATCCGTTAGTCAACAACATCCGTTAGTCAACCACCACATCCGTTAGTCAACCACCACATCCGTTAGTCAACCACGTCCGTTAGTCAACCACCACGTCCGTTAGTCAACCACCACATCCGTTAGTCAACCACCACATCCGTTAGTCAACCACATCCGTTAGTCAACCACATCCGTTAGTCAACAACATCCGTTAGTCAACCACCACATCCGTTAGTCAACCACCACATCCGTTAGTCAACAACATCCGTTAGTCAACCACCACATCCGTTAGTCAACCACCACATCCGTTATTCAACAACCACATCCGTTAGTCAACCACATCCGTTAGTCAACAACATCCGTTAGTCAACCACCCCATCCGTTAGTCAAACACCACATCCGTTAGTCAACCACCACATCCGTTAGTCAACCACCACATCCGTTAGTCAACCACCACATCTGTTAGTCAACCACCACATCTGTTAGTCAACCACCACATCTGTTAGTCAACCACCACATCCGTTAATCAACCACCACATCCGTTAGTCAACCACCACATCCGTTAGTCAACCACCACATCCATTAGTCAACCACATCCGTTAGTCAACCACATCCGTTAGTCAACCACCACATCCGTTAGTCAACCACCACATCCGTTAGTCAACCACCACATCCGTTAGTCAACCACCACATCCGTTAGTCAACCACCACATCCGTTAGTCAACCACCACATCCGTTAGTCAACCACACATCCGTTATTCAACCACACATCCGTTATTCAACCACATCCATTAGTCAACTACATCCGTTAGTCAACCACCACATCCGTTAGTCAACCACCACATCCGTTAGTCAACCACCACATCCGTTAGTCAACCACATCATGTTAGTCAACCACATCATGTTAGTCAACCACACATGTTTCAGTCTCTCTCTCCCCTCTCTCTCTCTTCTCTCTGTCTCTCATTTCATTTTCAATTTAAGGGGCTTCATTGGCATGGGAAACATATGTTGACATTGTTTATTATTTTCATTTCACTTGCTTTGGCAAACGTGAAATAAGCAATAAAACATTTACATTAAACATTACACTCACAAAAGTTCCAAAAGAATAAAGACTTTTCAAATGTCATATTATGTCTATATACAGTGTTGTAATAATGTGCAAATAGGGAAAATAAATAAGTATAAATATGTGTTCTATTTACAATGGTGTTTGTTCTTCACTGGTCACCCCTTTATTGTGGCAACAGGTCACAAATCTTGCACACTGTGGTATTTCACCCAACAGATATGGGAGTTTATCAAAATGTGATTTATTTTTTAATTCTTTGTGGGTCTGTGTAATCTGAGGGAAATATTCTGGTCATACATTTGACAGGTGGGTGTTGTGAGCAGTGTGCACATAGCCAGTCTTCTCTTGAGAGCCAGGTCTGCCTTTCTCAATAGCAAGGCTATGCTCACTGAGTCTGTACACAGTCAAAGCTTTCATTAATTTTGGGTCAGTTACAGTTACACTGGGTAATCTCTGTTTAGGGCCAAATGTCATTCTAGTTTGCTCAGTTCTTTTGTTAATTCTTTCCAATGTGTCAAGTAATCATCTTTTTGTTTTCTCATGATTTGGTTGGGTCTAATTGTGTTGCTATCCTGGGGCTCTGTGGGGTCTATTTGTGTTTGTGAACAGAGCCCCAAGAACAGCTTGCTTAAAGGACACTTCTCCAGGTTCATCTCGCTGTAGGTTATGGCTTTGTTATGGAAGGTTTGGGAATCGCTTCCTTTTAGATGGTTCTAGAATTTAACAGCTCTTTTATGGATTTTGATAATTAGCGGGTATCGGCCTAACTCTACTCTGCATGCATTATTTGGTGTTTTACGTTGTACACAGAGGATATTTTTGCAGAATTCTGCATGCAGAGTCTCAATTTGTGAATTCTTGGTTGGTGAGCGGACCCCAGACCTCACAACTATTTAGGGCAATGGGTTCTATAACTGATTCAAGTATTTTTAGCCAGATCCTAATTGGTATGTCAAATTTGATATTCCTTTTGATGGCGTAGGCCTTTCTTGCCTTGTCTCTCAGATCGTTCACAGCTTTGTGGAAGTTACCTGTGATGCTGATGTTAGATCGAGGTATGTATAGTTTTTGGTGTGCTCTAGGGCAACGGTGTCTAGATGGAATTTGTATTTGTGGTCCTGGCGACTGGACCTTTTTTGGAACACCATTATTTTGGTGTCACTGAGATTTACTGTGAGGGCCCAGGTCTGTCAGAATCTGTGCAGATATCTAGGTGCTGCTGTAGGCCCTCCTTGGTTGGTGACAGAAGAACCAGAACATCAGCAAACAGTAGACATTTGACTTCAGATTCTAGTAGGGTAAGGCCGGGTGCTGCAGCCTGTTCTAGTACCACTTTCCCTTTCTATTAGTGGATGCACTTTCACATGGGTCTGATTGTGAAAACGGATTCTGAAACTTCTGTCAGTCTGTGTCTTGTTATCCATTATTTTGTAGAAATGAAAGCTCCATCCGTAGGTATTGGTTCAGGGTATTGGTTCTAAGTATTGGTTCAGGGTATTGGTCGTTTCTGGCCAGTGACTATGTCTATGAGAACCTCCAGTCCAAGCCCTGTGATGACCAGCTTTAATTGGCTCATCTAAACACACTCAGATAAACAATTTATGATGGAACAGATGACCCGGCAACAAGACCTGGCAACAAGCTGCGAATGTGTGAGACTTGACACCCAACAGCGTGTGGAGGGGGGGGGGGGGGGGGGAGATTAAGAGACATCTTAACTACCCAACACCATCAGCTGCGTTTGGCTAAGATGATCAACAGGACTAGACAGTCATGGTATTCACGAGAGGAGGTCACAACCATTCCTATAACCTTGTTTCTGCTGACGTCGCCATCTTCCTGTAGGTCTCACACATCTCCAATGTATCTCCTAAGGTCTCACATGTCACACAGGAGAGGAAACGGTTTGCTTGTAAGAAAGGATACGCTCGACATTGATATTATTCTTACGTTAGCAGGGAAGAGCTCGTATAAAGTCCAGTTCAATTTCAAATGCCAAACTTGTTTACAAAATGTTTACACCACTTTCTCTCTCTCGGTCTCTCTCTCTCTCTCCCTCTGTTTACACTTTCTGTAACAGTGACTTGACTTAAACCCTGCACATACTGTATAATGCTTCCTGGCTTTTTATAAGCACATCTGAGCATACCACACTTTCTATAAAGAAAGGCATTTGAGGGAAATGTTTACACATTCAATGATCTATGTATTGTTCATTGAATGGATGGTGTTGTATAACCTGATGAAGTTGGCAGAGAGCCGCCATTAAAACACGTTTTTAGTTATCTGTACAAAGCACAGTTGGTAAATGAGCTTATCTTGCAAGAGAACACTTTTCACTTCTCTTTTTCCAAGGTCCTGTTTCACTTCCTCTCAGACTTCTTCACATCAGAAGACTGTCTCCTTCCCATCAAGGGCCAGCTGTGGCACACACAAACACACACACACTTTCACTCTTTATCTCATAACATTCTCTATACGCCATTACATTTTTAGCACTCACCTACACTATCCACCCACCCAGCCACCACCCATACAACTCAACACAATCCAAGCATGACAGTATAGTGCATCAGTTCTGCTTTCTGCCTGGCCAAATATTTCAATTTACTGTGAAGATTTCAACAAGATTTGGAGCCCACATCATCTGACTCAAGCAGTCTAAAATAGACCAAAATGAAACCCCCAGCATGAGATGTACCGGGTTGTGACAGACAGGCAGGCATACAGACTGACAGAGAGACAGGAAGGCAGCCAAGCAGACAGACAGACCGACAGACAGGCAGAGAGACAGACTGACAGAGAGACAGACAGGCAGAGAGAAAGACAGACAGAGACAGACAAATAGGGAGATAGACAGAAGGAATAGTGTAGGTATCTCCTTAAAGGTGCAATCTGCAATGGTTACAGCTATTCAATGGTTGTTTCAATTAATAATATTTTATAGACCCATTGGAGTACAGATGACAGATTCTGGTTTTAAATGTCATCACGATGCAAGTTACAAACCAATTGCCTCCTAACTCACGGAGAGACATGAGATAAAAAATGCTGCCTGTTACTATGGTGATGATTTCGCTGCTTGCATGGTGTTGCTATTCCTATTATCGGCACAGGTACTGTTATATACTGTAAATAAAAGGAGAGATCTGGAGAGCGAAATGTAACATTAACATGTATCCTATTAACGACGGCAAAACAAAAACCCAGTCCCTATTCCGTGTCTAGCCGTGTCTAGTTATTTGACCTGTGAAGTGAAGGACCATAGGATTTGGCAAGATAGCACAATTATTATTATTTTTTTCATTTTTCAAAATCAAACATTGCTAACAGCACATGCCATTTTTACCTACAGACAGATGGGTAACAACAAAATAGTTCCCTGCATGATATAGGCCTCATTATGGTCCAATCAGAACATCTATTTACTCGTCTATTGTAATCCCATGGCACCTGTGGTTTGTTGCATCATGTGGGCTAGAAGACAGACACTACAAAAGCTACTGGACTTTAATTACAGTTCAAATTGCAGAAAGTGAAAGGGGGATACCTAGTCAGTTGTACAACTGAACGTATTCAACTGAAATGTGTCTTCCACATTTAACCCAACCCGTCTGAATCAGAGAGGTGCGGGGGGCTGCCTTAAATCGACATCCATGGCGCCCGGGGAACAGTGGGTAGAACGACAGATTTTTACCTTGTCAGCTCGGGGCCAAACTATTCCTCAGAGACATTCCACATGGTTTCTACAGCATTCTGTGCACAAAATGAATTCCACTTCTTCACGCCCCATAATCCAACATTGGATAAGAGCGCCACACTAAATGTCATGGCATGTGAAGAAGCCTGCCAGTACCTGCATTAAGAATGACACCATGTGGCCATACGGAGAAATGCAAAATGTGAAGAATTGCTGTGTAATGGAACATAACTGTGCTGCATAGTGCCTGACAGACCTTTAAATTGACTAAATACTGTGTATTACAACACCAGGAAGACATTACTTTTTAAACATTCTACCTACCCTTTGATTTTTTTATATTTTTTATTTATCCTTTATTTTACCAGGTAAGTTGACTAAGAACACATTCTCATTTACAGCAACAACCTGGGGAATAGTTACAGGGGAGAGGAGGGGGATGAATGAGCCAATTGTAAACTGGGGTTTATTAGGTGACCGTGATGGTTTGAGGGCCAGATTGGGAATTTAGCCAGGACACCAGGGTTAACACCCCTACTCTTACAATAAGTGCCATGGGATCTTTAATGACCTCAGAGAGTCAGGACACCCGTTTAACGTCCCATCCGAAAGACGGCACCCTACACAGGGCAATCACTGCCCTGGGGAATTGGGATATTTTTTTTTTAGACCAGAGGAAAGAGTGCCTCCTACTGGCCCTCCAACACCACTTCCAGCAGCATCCGGTCTCCCGTCCAGGAACTGACCAGGACCAACCCTGCTTAGCTTCTGAAGAAAGCCAGCAGTGGTATGCAGGGTGGTATGCTGCTGATTTTTAAGTCTTATAAAGACATTATGAAGGATCATACATGTCTTCAGCAAATAATAAAGCATTTTACCTGTCAGCTTTAAATAAAGTGTTACTGGAACGTTTACACTAGGCTTTAGACTAAGTAAACGCTCTGCGCTGGATTCTTGAACATTCTAGTAGGCTCCATTTGAGCATTCTACATGAGGTGTTTCTTGAATATTATCCACTAGACTTCTGGGTGCCAGTCTGTTAAATCTCTTGCCAACTCCTTATGGTAGGGGACTGTGGACAAGGGAGAGGAAACTACTTATTTTGGGCTGTATGACTCCATACTCCTCAGACAATTCAAATCCAAAATGACAGCAAAAAAAATTAAAAATGACACACTGCTTCTTTATCCAAACATTTCAGATTCATTTAACAAATTCAACTTCAGTTTTGTTAAAATATTTCCACTATTTTCATGAATTAAATGCATCAAAACAAAATAAACTAAGACACAAGTATCTTAGGGTAAAAGGGTGAGAATTGCACACAGAACAATCAATATAAAAAAAAATATGCACAATGGAAGATAGAAGTGGGATATGAACCTGAATCATGGAAACAAGGACAGATACGTACAGAGAACTTGGGTACAGATGAAGATGACCAACTGCCATCCTAAAAAATGGAAAGAGTAATGACATTTGTGTAGTTAACAGACTGTTAGGCTTTAATATATGAAATATCAGCAAAATTAGATACCTTTACAATGAGCACAGCTACTGTTTAACTGATTGGAAGACAATCTATATGAAAAATAAAAATACAAAAACTTATTTGAAAATATAACCATAAATTACAGAAAATCATTTAAGTTAAAAACCAATAATCTGGAAATGGATTTAACAAATTAGAATAAAACTCCAAAGAACAAAATGCATGTGGCTTGGTTGGAAGTTGGTATTTACACACAAAGGCAGTCACCTTTATATACAATCCCCTACGTATTTATTTGGACGGGGAAGCTAAAACTTTTCAATTTGGCTCTTTACTCCAGCATTTTGGATTTGAGATCAAATATTTTATATGCGGTGACTACAGAAGGTCCTATTTTATTTGAGGGTATTTTCATACATATCTGTTATACCGTTTAGAAATTAATGCACTTTATGCATTTAGTCCCCCCATTTGAAGTTGTCATTACAAGTACGGTATTTGGACAAATTAACTTACAGTGTGTTACATTTAGTCAAAAGTTTAGTATTTAGTCCCATATTCCTAGCACACAATGACTACATCAAGTTTGAGACTCTACAAACCTGTTGGATGCATTTGCAGTTTGTTTAGTTTGTGTTTCAGATTATGTTGTGCCCAATAGAAATTAAATGAATGGTAAACAACATTGTGTAATTTTGATGTCTCTTATTGTAAATAAGAATAGAATGTTTTCTGAACTACATGAATGTGGATGCTACCATGATTATAGATAGTTCTGAATGAATCGTGAATAATGATGAGTGAGAAAGTTAGAGGCATAAATATCATAACACCTTATAAAAATGCTAACCTGTTTTTGTTAATGGTTAGAGGTTAGCATGTTTTAGGGGCATGATCTTTGTGAATTTAACTTTCTCACTCATTATTCACGACTCAAGTCATGATTATCCGTAATCATGGTAACATCCACATTAATCAAAAATATTCTATTCTTATTTACAATAAAAGTGACTCCAAATTGACACAATACATTATTTACCATAGCTTTCTATTGGACACAACATGATCAGAATCAGCCAAAACAAACTGCAAATGCATCCAACTCGCTTGTAGAGTCACAAGCTTTATGTAGTCAATGTAATACACTATAAGTGAATTTGTCGAAATTCAAATGGGCGGACTAGATACATAAAGTGCATTAATTTCTAAACGGTATAACAGATATGTATGAAAATACCCTCAAATAAAATAGGACATTGTGTAGTCACCGCATATAAAATATTTGATCTCAAATCCAAAATGCTGGAGCATAGAGCCACACTAAAAGTTTAAGCTTTACTTTCTCAATAAATACGTAGGGGAGTATACATTACACATTTAAGGATACTGCAGCAGAAAACCGAGAGGGGGAATTTTAAACAGGCAGAATCTGAATCTGTCATTCAGTTTGATATTATTGACCTTATTTTATGTGACAATACTAGCCTGGTTCCCAGATGTGTTGTCTTGCTGTCTCCAACTCAAGACAATAGTCATCGGAATTGGCAAGAGCACACACAGATCTGGGACCAGGCTATGACAATACTAAGGTAAACAACAATAATAATATGAGGATGGATGAATGTAGACTTCTCTCTATACCCTGTTCTCTTTGACAACATTGAACTCAACAATTATCTGTTTGAAGCCATGATGATTGAAAAGCATAATCTCCGTGACAACATCAGAGCACCTGAACATTCCTTCCTGAACGCTGGGCTCTCACATCAACAGAGGCTGCATCCCGATTATCTACCCAAGTGTGCACTTGCAAGTGCACACTCCAAGAGATTGTTCAATCCATGAAAGGGACTGTGATGTGGAGTGCTAGTGCACACTGACAGAAGGGTAGAAAACCGGGACGCAGCCTTAAAAGCACCCCCCCCCCCCCAAAACACTTTACAGAAGGGAGGGGAAGGAAGCTTAGTAACCATGGAACCCACAGAATGGCGGTTGGACATGTGCTGGTTAAAGAGTCTGTATTTCTTTGTTTCCTACAGTCATACACGGGCGCTATCATATCATTGGCTCATCATGTCATTCACTAAAGTCATCAGGAGGTGTGAATGTCTTATCTGTCATGTTTTTCCACTTTTCTTTCTTTCTTTGTTTACAGCAGTGCCAGGAGTGTCCCAAGAGGATGGCTTGAAGAAGCAATCAGTCCAGCAAATGAACAGTCCTAAGTCTAAAGTGAGCTTTGTTTTGCATAGTCTCTCTCAATGCACTTTGTGTTTCCTCTTCTTGTGTTTTTTGTCCTTTTTCTTGCCGGCACACTTCACACAGAACCACTGCTGGTCCTCGGGAGGGGCCGAGACCATCCCGACACAAGGCCTGGGGGGAGAAAGACAGAATCAGTGAGTGATAAAAAGGAGGGAAGATGGAATGATCAAATAGAGATTCATAGTAAAAGTAGATCAGCTTTCCACAGTGTAGCATAAGTTTTATTCTTTAGGTTACAACAAGTCAATGTTCCAACTTGTCAATGTTCCTCACTATGGTTCTACAGTAATAACTAGTCAATGTTCCTCACTATGGTTCTACAGTAATAACTAGTCAATGTTCCTCACTATGTTTTACAGCAATAACTAGTCAATGTTCCTCACTATGGTTTTACAGTAAATGAATGAATGAATAAACAAATATATGAATTAATCGATGGATGAACAAACAAATTAACAAATGAATAAATAAATGAATTAATGGCTGGATTAATGAATCCAAACCTCTCTCTTACCAGTGGTACCAGTCATCACAGTCATCACAGCCAATCATGGGACTACCGTCGTCAGGCTTGTTACAGCCAGGACAGATCCAGACCTTGTTTCCCCACTCATCACGGACCTACAGGGGAAACATTAGCAACAAGACAATCAGGAGTACAATAAGAATATGCATCACATAAAATAAACGTGTTTATTATGTATGCCAATGTACACCGAGTGTACAAAACATTAGGAACATCTGCTCTTTCCCAGGTGAATTCAGGTGTTTATTATGTAGGGCCAATGTACACCGAGTGTACAAAACATTAGGAACATCTGCTCTTCCCCAGGTGAATTCAGGTGTTTATTATGTATGCCAATGTACACCGAGTGTACAAAACATTAGGAACATCTGCTCTTTCCCAGGTGAATTCAGGTGTTTATTATGTATGCCAATGTACACCGAGTGTACAAAACATTAGGAACATCTGCTCTTCCCTAAGTGAATTCAGGTGTTTATTATGTATGCCAATGTACACCGAGTGGACAAAACATTAGGAACATCTGCTCTTCCCTAAGTGAATTCAGGTGTTTATTATGTATGCCAATGTACACCGAGTGTACAAAACATTAGGAACATCTGCTCTTCCCTAAGTGAATTCAGGTGTTTATTATGTATGCCAATGTACACCGAGTGGACAAAACATTAGGAACATCTGCTCTTCCCCAGGTGAATTCAGGTGAATTCAGGCGAATGTTATGATCCCTTCTTGATGTCACTTCTTAAATCCAGTTCAATTCGTGTAGATGAAGGGGAGGAGACGGGTTAAGAATGATTTTTAAGCCTTGAGACAATTGAGACATGGATTGTCTAGTGTGTGCCATTCAGAGGGTGAATGGGCAAGACAACCGATTTAAGTGCCTTTGAACGGGGTGTGGTAGTAAGTGCCATGGCAATTTGTGTCATGAACTGCAACGCTGCTCAACAGTTTCCAGTGTGTATCAAGAATGGTCCATCACCCAAAGGACATCCAGCCAACTTGACACAGCTGTGGGAAGCACTGGAGTCAACTTGATCCAGCATTGACGTGGAATGCTTGACACCTTGTAGAGCCCCGATGAAGTGAGGCTGATCTGAGGGCTAAAGGGGTTCAACTCGATATTAAATGAGGTGTTCCTAATGTTTGGTATACACAGTGTATATCCATTACCTGTTACTATCCGGAGCAATGGAGAACATGCTCAAGACTATGCATGCTGCAGTTGTGGTTCTTCAATAAAAACATATTTCAAAACACATAGGAGTAGAAAGACATGGAAACGTACATCTCCCTCACTGACTTTAAGCATCAGCTGTCAGAGAAGCTTACCGATCATTGCACCTGTACACAACCCATCTGTAAATAGCCCACTAAAATACTTCATCCTAATATATACATACATATATTGCTCCTTTTCACCCTGGTATCTCTACTTGCACATTCATCTTCTACACATCTATCACTCCAGTGTTTTAATTGCTAAATTTATTGCCTTACCTCCCTAATCTTACTACACTTGCACACTCTGTATGTATATTTGTCTATTGTGTTATTGACTGTACGTTTGTTTATCACATGTGTAACTCTGTATTGTTGTTTGTGTCGCACTGCTTTGCTTTATCTTGGGCCAGGTCGCAGTTGTAAATGAGAACTTGTTCTCAACTGGCCTACCTGGTTAAATAAAGGTGAAATAAAAATGTTAAAAATGAGATGTATATGAGTGATTAAGGGGGTCCCTCAGGAAGAGGGAATAGTCAGGAGAGATACATGAGTAATAAAGTGCGGTGGCACTCACCACATATGTCTTGACAGTTTCAGTGACCACGCTGCGTACACATGTTTTGCCGGAGGATGCGGGGGAGAGCATGGCAGGGGGAGGGCTGTCAGGGGGAAGATGGGATGATGCAGGAGGTGCCAACGAGGGTATTGGAGGGAGGATTGGAGGTGGCGGCGGCAGCTGAAGGCGATTGCCGGGTCCAGATTTGGTGACGGGGGTCTTGGGAGCTGGCATCTTAGGCGGTGGCAGCGGCTCGGAATTCACGACCACCTTGCTGATAACTCTGGAGATAGTCAGAAAGAGAGAAAAAGAGGGAAGGCGAGAGAGAGAGAGAGAGAGAGAGAGAGAGAGAGAGAGAGACATCAGAACAGAGCCAATGAGAAATGACTTCATGCAGGTCAAAATAAGAGTCCCTGAACCACATAGGACCAGCCACAGCACTTGTTTTGTACATCTATGTATAATTATTCCTGTGTCAGTGTGTGCTATACATGTTTGATGCAGCTGAATGCCACAGCCAAATTAAGTTTAAAGGTACAATATGTAGAAATTGCTCAGCATTTCCTGGTTACTAAAATTCTAATAGTTCGCTTAATTTCAATTTGTGACAAAACAAGCAATGTATAGTGTAGATAATCATTGTACCATCTAAACCGCTGTGAAATCTATTTTCAATCACCAAAAATATTGTATTTTCAAAAGTTTGAAGCTGGTGTACAAAATCAAAAGTAAAAGACACAAAAACGTAACTTAAGAACGTGCAGCATAGAAATTGTGCCACATAAAACAGATTTACCTACATACACCAGTCAATAGTTTGGACACACCTACTCATTCCAGGGTTTATCTTTACATTGTAGAATAATAGTGAAGACATCAAAACTATGAAATAACACATATGGAATCACATAATAAACAGAAGTGTTAAACAAATCAAAATATATTTTTTTATTTGAGATTCATCAAAGTTTTCACCCTTTGCCTTGATGACAGCTTTGCACACACGTGGCATTCTCTCAAACAGCTTTATGAGGTAGTCACCTGGAATACATTTCAATTAACACGTGTGCCTTCTTAAAAGTTCATTTGTGGAATGTCTTTCCTTCTTAATGCGTTTGAGCCAATCAGTTGTGTTGTGATAAGGTAGCAGTGTAATACAGAAGATAGCCCTATCTGGTAAAAGACCAAGTCCATATTATGGCAATAACAGCTCAAATAAGCAAAGAGAAACAACAGTCCATTATTACTTTAAGACATGAAGGTCAGTCAATACGGAAAATGTCAAGAACTTTGAAAGTTTCTTCAAGTGCAGTCGCAAAAACCATCAAGAGCTATGATTGAACTGGCCCTCATGAGGACCACCACAGGAATGGAAGACCCATAATTACCTCTGCTGCAGAGGATACGCTCATTAGAGTTACCAGCCTCAGATTTCACCCCAAATAAATGCTTCACAGAGTTCAAGTAACAGACATATCTCAACATCAACTGTTCAGAGGAGACCGCGTGAATATGGCCTTCATGGTCAAATTGCTGCAAAGAAACCACTACTAAAGGACACCAATAAGAAGAGGAGACTTGCTTGGGCCAAGAAACACGAGCAATGGACATTAGACATGTGGATATCTGTCCTTTGGTCTGAATAGTCCAATTTGAGATTTTTGGTTCCAACCGCTGTGTTTTTGTGAGACGCAGAGTAGGTGAACGCATGATCTCCGCATTTGTGGTTGCCACCGTGAAGCATGGAGGAGGTGTGATGTTGCTTTGCTGGTGACACTGTCTGTGATTTATTTAGAATTCAAGGCACACTTAACAAGCATGGCTACCACAGCATTCTGCAGCGATGACCTGGCCTCCACAATCACCTGACTTCAACCCAATTGAGATGGTTAGGATGAGTTGGACCGCAGAGTGAAGGAAAAGCAGCCAACAAGTCCATGCGCCGAATACAACAGGTAGAGACCATGAAATACATACTTACAAGCCCTTAACCAACAACGCAGTTCAAGAAACAGAGCTAAGAAAATATTTACTAAATTAACTAAAAGTATTTTTGTAAAGTAAAAAAGTAACAAGAAAATAACATAATAATGAGGCTACCGGTACTGAGTCAATGTGCGGGTTTACCGGTTAGTCGAGGTAATTTCTAAAGTGACTATGCATAGATAATAAACAGCGAGTAGCAGCAGTGTAAAAACAAAGGGGAGAAAAAGAGAAACTATTTACATTGATAACAATGTAAATAGTCCAGATGGCCATTTAATTAATTGTTCAGCAGTCTTATGGCTTGGGTGTAGAAGCTGTTAAGGAGCCTTTTGGTTCCTAGACTTGGCGATCCGGTACCGCTTACCGTGCGGTAGCAAAGAGAACAGTCTATGACTTGGAGTCTTTGACTATTTTTTGGGCCTTCCTCTGACGCCACCTATTATATAGGTCCTGGATGTCAGGAAGCTTGGCCCCAGTGATGTACTGGGCCATACGCACTACCCCTGAGCAGTTGCCATACCAGGCGTTGATGCAACCGGTCAGGATGCTCTCGATGGTGCAGCTGTAGAAGCTTTTGAGAATCTGGGGACTCATGCCAAATCTTTTCAGTCTCCTGAGGGGGAAAAGGTGTTGTCGTGCCCTCTTCACAACTGTCTTGGTGTGTTTGGACCATGATAGTTTGTTGGTGATGTGGATACCAAGGAACTTGAAACTCTTGACCCGCTCCACTACAGCCCCGTTGATGTGAATGGGGGCGTGTTCAGCCCTCCTTTTGCTGTATTCCACGATCAGCTCCTTTGTCTCGCTCACGTTGAGGGAGAGGTTGTTGTCCTGGCACCACACTGCCAGGTCTCGGAACCACCTCCCTATAGGCTGTCTCATCGTTGTCGGTGATCAGGCCTACAACTGTTGTGTCGTCAGCAAACTTAATGGTGTTGGAGTCGTGCTTGGCCACATAGTCGTGGGTGAAAAGGGAGTACAGGAGGGGACTAAGCATGCACCCCCGAGGGGCCCCAGTGTTGAGGATCAGCGCGACAGATGTGTAGTTGCCTGCCATTACCAGCTAGGGTCCTTAGCTTAGTGATGAGCTTTGTGGGCACTATGGTGTTGAACGCTGATCTGTAGTCAATGAACAGAATTCTCACATGTGTTCCTTTTGTCCAGGTTGGAAAGGGCAGTGTGGAGTGCAATAGAGATTGCATCATCTGAGGATTAGTTGGGGCGGTATGTGAATTGGAGTGGGTCTAGGGTTTCTGGCATTATGGTGTTGATGTGAGCCATGACCAGCCTTTCAAAGCACTTCATGGCTACCTACGTAAATGGGGCGGCAGGTAGCCTAGTGGTTAGAGCGATGGACTAGTAATCGAAAGGTTGCAAGATCGAATCCCCGAGCTGACAAGGTAAAACAAATCTGTTGTTCTGCCCCTGAACAAGGCAGTTAACCCACTGTTCCTAGGCCGTTATTGAAAATAAGAATTTGTTCTTAACTGACGTGCCTAGTTAAATGAAGGTAAAATAGAAAAATGCTATGGGGCAGTAGTCAAAAAGAGTCTGCTACGAAAAGACTCTGCTATGGGGCAGTAATCATTTAAGCAGGTTACCTTTGCCTTCTTGGGCATAGGGACTACGGTGGTCTGTTTGAAACATGCAGGTATTACAGACTCGGTCAGGGACAGGTTGAAAATGTCAGTGTAGACACTTGCCAGTTTGTCCGCACATGCTTTGAGTAGTGTCCGTCCTGGTAATCCGTCTGGCCCCACGGTTTTGTGAATGTTGACCTGTTTAAAGGTCTCACTCACATTGGCTACGGAGAGAGTGATCACATAGTCGTCCTGAACTGCTCGTGCCCTCATCCATACTTCAGTGTTGCTTGTCTCGAAGCGAGCATAAAAGGCATTTAGCTCATCCGGTAGGCTCGCGTCACTGGGCAGTTCACGGCTGGGTTTCCCTTTGTAGTGCTCAGCATATGTGGGAACTCCTTCAAGACTGTTGGAAAAGCATTCCAGGTGAAGCTGGTTGAGAGAATGCCAAGAATGTGCAAAGCTGTCATCAACGCAAAGGGTGGCTACTTTGAAGAATCAAAAAAATATTTTGATTTGTTTAACACATTTTTGGTTACTACATGATTCCATTTGTGTTATTTCATAGTTTTGATGTCTTCACTATTATTCTACAAATGTAGAAAACAGTAAAAATAAAGAAAAACCCTTGAATGGCTAGGTGTGTCCAAACTTTTGACTGGTACTGTCCAATGTTGCTCTGACATATATGTATATATATTCTTAATCCATTCATTACTTATATTTAGGTGTATTTTGGAGTATATGTTATGAAACTGTTAGATATTACTTGTTGATATTACTGCACTGTCGGAGCTGGAAGCACAAGCATTTCGCTACACACGCAATAACATCTGCTAAACACGTGTATGACCAATAAATTTGAATTGATTGCTGTTTAAAAAAATATATATTAAAAACCTGTTTTCGCTTTGTCACTATGGGGTATTGTATGTAGACTGATGAGGATATATTTTTATTCAATACATTTTAGAATAAGGCTGTAACGTAACAAAATGTGAAAAAGTTAATACTTTCTGAATGAACTGTAAATCAACTTAAAGATGTATTGATTTGAATTGAGAAACTTACATTTTGTCCTGTCCAGCCCCCACCCTCAGGGTCAGCCTGGGGATGACAGGAGACGGGACAGTCACTGGAGTCTCCACCCTCACCTGGAACAGTGGGAAAAAGAAGGAGTGTTATTGTGTGTGTGTGCGTAAGATGCTTTACTAATGTTTTATAAAACGCTACACTACAAACAAATAGTGGGAAAAGTTAAGTTACCTTTTCTAGTCTGATCTTCTCTTTTTCCTTCTCTCGCTTCTCCTTCTCTTTCTTCTTCTCCTCTTTCTCTCTCTCTTTCTCCCTCTCCTTTTCCTTCTCCTTGTCTTTATCTTTCTTCTTCTTCTTCTCCTTCTTGTCTTTCTTCTTGTCCTTCTCCTTGCTCTTCACATCCTTGTCCTGGAGAATGGGGGGAAGAGGGGGCAACATCGAGGGGATGCGGAGACACGTCGACGGGCTGAACAGGACAGGCATGTCACCCAAACGGAACGGGGTGAGGGAGGATATCTTCTGCCTGTCCTTGCCCTTCTCCCGCTTGTCTTTGTCCTTCTTGCTCTTCTCCTTGTCTTTCTTCTTGTCTTTGTGTTTGTCCTTCTCCTTCTTGCCGCTGCCATCCCCTCCAGCGCGGGACTTGATCTTGATCATGGAGCCCTCCGGACTGCCAAACCCTATCATCTGACCCTGGAAGTGTTCCCTGAGTTCGTCCTTGTTTCCAAGGTCCTTCCATGGCATCTTGGCCTCTTTGGAGAAAGAATCTTTGCTCTTGTCCCTGTTCTTATCCTTGTTCTTCTCTTTCATCTTCCCCCTGTCCTTATCCCTCTCTTTATCTTTCGGTTTCTCTCCTTTCTCCTTCTTCTTCATCTTTGTCTTCAGCTCCTTCTTCAGTTTCTTCTTGATGTCAGCCGAGCAGATGAGTTTGTTCTTCTCCTGGTACATCTTGAGGAGGGGCTCCGGCGTCGGGGGTGAGGCGGACGCTGAGGAGAGGTACGATTCATCCTGGGGTTGTCCTGCTGAGGGATCGCCCTGGTTTACCTTGCGTATGACCTCATTGATGGAGTCGTCCATGGTCCAGTTCCCGGGGCCGCTACCTGCGTTGAGGTGTAGTGGCGTGGACAGGTCTTTAGCCATGCTGTTGGCTCCCAGTGAGAGCTTAGGCATTCCTCCTGGCTCCATGATAGTGAGCCTCCGGGGAGAGGAGAAGCCATCGTTCTCCGACTCGCAGCCCGACGAGAAGGCGAAGGGGTCGGGCTCCCGCTCTGCGCATGCCCTGGCGATCACAGTGTCGATGGAGTCGTCGATATCGGCGTTGTCTGTGCCAGGTTCGACGAGTTTACTAGAGACGAAACCTGCAAGCTCGTGGTCCTCCAGGCTCTGCACGTGGATATTCTCCTTCCCCATCCTCTCACTGAGGGCTGACAGGGGCAGCCTTTGTAGGCCAAGGGCCTGAGCCTCCGACTTGCCCTGGGGGTGAGACCCAGACTTGGCTCCAGAGCCTATCTTGGGGCTCTTGGGACTTTTAGGGCTCTTGTTACGACAAGGGGACTTTTTCCTTTCCTTGGTAGATTTGGGCGAGCGGATGGGGCTGCCTGACATAGCCCCACCAGCGTTGACCCCCTTGGGGGACTTAGTCCGTGGCCTGCCGGGGGATGAACCTTTGGGCCCTTTGCGGCCTTGACTGCCATGTGACTTATGATCCGAGTGTCTCCCGGGGGTCACCGGCTGGGGTCTGAACGACGTTGGAGGCCCAGGTGTCTCAGGGGACAGAGACATTGAACCCAGGCTGTCGTGAGAGTGGGAGGCCATCATGCCTGGAGGAACACGCTGGGGGTTGAGGGAGGTGAGGGGCTCCCTGGGCTCCATGCTCCAGTCAGGGCTGAAGCCAGGGTGCATGCGAGGCCTCTTGGAGGTGGGCATCATACCCATGGCGGCGTCGGGGCTGTCCAGGTGTCTCTTCACAGGGTGGTTCTCATCGTTCACCGCCTCGTCATCATCCATATCCTCGTCGGTATCGTCCAGCGGGACCTGCATGGCCTCAGCAGAGGTGCCCATGTCAGCCAGGGCTTCCTCCTCTTCTGCAGTTGAGAGAGAGATAATACTGAGTTAAATCAAATCACTCAATCTTCCAGGGTCTGATTGACCTTTAATTCAATGCCAAAGATAAAAACATGATCTGTTTGACAAAACCTCATAAACACACAAATACAGAAGCATACTCTCCCCATCACTCCCTATCTCACAACATTCTCCATGCACAGCTGTTCTCCATACAGGTAGGTTGTGTAACACATACACAATGCTACAGCCTTACCTTCCTGTAGTGAGACCAAAGGTGGCATATAATCTGGAATGTAGTCCTTCCTCTCCTCTGCGTCCCCCCGGACCCCCACTCCAGGCTGAGGGAACTGCAGCATGTTGTTCTTGCTGAGGGGGAAGAGGGGCGTCTGCTGGGCGAACCCTACGGGCTCCAGGTTGTGGACATAGTCCTCCAGCTCAGACAGACTCACCCCCAGCAGCCTAAATGCCTGGCCTACGTCATCCAGCACTGGGTCTGTTCTCCCATCTAGGAACAGACAAGAGAATGCATGAGACATCACACCGAAATGTCTTCTTTTACATGCATCTTCCTAAGGGTCAAACCCAAGGGGTGAGACTGAATGGACAACAAGGATCATATCATGCCAGGACTTGTCTGCATACAGTATTTCCTTTGTCATACAGATCATCCTCTTTCTTAAAATCATGGTTTGATTGAGCAAAAATGAAGATATCCTAAACCATTTGCTGTTAGGTCTTCAGCAAATAGTTGCTTTTCTGTAATTTCATCCTGTGCAATTATTGACAAACCTACTACATTTATTGGACAGTATTTTCTTAAAAGCCATTCTAAATGAGATACCACACTGTTTTCCTTCTCTGCGATGTTGAACACTCCCCTGTGTTGACATCTGCCCTAACCATGTCGGACACAGCATGACCGGTTTTAGAGAAACAAATACATATGGCCAAAACATACACAATTAAGCTAACTAAACAGCTACATTCATGCAATACTTAGAAAATGTATACTCGCAAACATAACTAAGTCTGGTCATTGATTACATAATGTGGCTAAATAACATAGTTGGTTAGCAGCTTGGTTATCTTTACTGAAAAGGTATATTATTAGCACTAACGTTAGGCCTCGGTTGGAGGGAGCGCTTAGTCACAGAGCCGGGAATAAACAACGTGACTCAATACCTAGCCAGATCACTTTCACTTCAAGTAGACATTTCATAAATACAGTACTTACAGAGCTCCGAATATCGATGACAACCCCTGGCCAACTGCTGGATATATCTGTGCATAACATCGGAAAGCAGGTCGCAGGCGGTGAGCTGCACCGCATCCCAGCCCAACGCTTGGCAGATCTGCGCCACCGACACACGCAGCAGCGAGCGGGCATAGCTCTCGCACATCACGCTGACTTTAGTAACGGTCGTGGCTTCGTCAATCCCTACTATAGAACATCTTCCTGGTCTTCATGATGCATGAAATACATGCGGGTCACGAACAAAACGCTCGATGAGGTTTAATTTTGACATCTATTCGAGTAAATATGTTGGCGGTCTTGTCAGAACCGCCATCTTGTTTCCACCGACAAACCCATCGATTAGACATGCGCAAAAACATGGGACAACCCACAGAAGGTACGTTCGCAGGGATCATTACCTGCGCTGCGCAGCCGGAAAACTTTTCAACTACCAAACAGCCATTCCATTTTCACTGACATAAATAACCGTAGGGATAAAGTAAAGAAGGACACTCAGCTATGGATGAAGAATATGATGTTATCGTTCTCGGTACCGGCTTAACGGTGAGAAAATGGACAAAGCAATAGTACGAACTTCCAATAGTCGAAGCATGCTCATGCATGACATGTCACAGTTAGGTGTGTAGGCTAACCTGTAGGCTAATGTCATAGCTAACTAACGTTAGTTATAAATTAGCTTGCTTTCTCTTTTGTTAGATATCCATTTTAAGTTATTTTCAGAAATGTGTCTGCTTTGTTTTTCAGTAGTGTTATCTGTGTGTGGTGATACTTTCCACAGTCTGCAACAAGTGACAGCTCACGTACAATAACTAGTATTTCCTGTTATTTTCAACTAGAGTAAAATCACAGATAGAACAATGAGACAGATATTTCACAGGATGTATAAATGTGAAGCATCTGCTTGGCGTTTCCACTCACTACCAAATATGGTAGTGAGAGGAAGCCCACTGGCGGGCAGTGGGAGATGGATTTTGGCCGAGATTCTGAAAATTCTTATCGACAAAAACATTTGATCTCGATACAGTTTTCTGTAGCCAAAACTAAAATATGCTATTAACAGAGTGGACCAAGGTTCGTAGACTTTACCCTTTGTGAACGTTTTTAAAAAGTATTGTTGTTTAGAAGGAACGTAAAGGCGAAATGAGCAATTGCACACGCGCACTTCACAGAATAGGCGTTCCCTAACGGAAACATGCAGATGATGCTAGAACGCGCCAATAGGATTTCGCTCACACGTGCCTGGCTCTTCACCCCTCCTTGCTTGTTCTGGCCACTATGGCTCACGTGTTCACATTGGAAACGACAGGCTGTGGTCTATCTTGGTTTAGTTATAAAAAATCATTGGTAAAATGTAGCTAACGTTAGCTAGTTGGCTACACTAGTTAAGTACTAGTAGCCAGTTTAGCTAGTTGTGGTGTTAGCTGTTATACTGTTTACATTGTTATTTAAACATCTGTCTAAAACATAAAATACCACTTTTATACATCTATTTGTGTGTAACGAACTTACCTATCTGACTTCTATCTATTTATTTCCAAAGGAATGCATTCTGTCTGGCATAATGTCAGTGAAGGGGAAGAAGGTGCTTCATATGGACAGGAACTCGTACTATGGAGCAGAGAGCGCTTCCATCACACCACTGGAAGACGTAAGCTAAGGCACACAAGATGACCATTTTTATGCTATCATGCCTGTCCTGTTTTCTTTTGGTCAAACCTTAACTAGGCCAGCCCAGTAATTGGCTCAACTCAGATCAGTAGTGTGGAAAGGGTATTAACCTGGGCTGTATTCATTATTCGAATTCCGTTGCAAAACGTTTCATCCTTTGCAAAACGTTTTGCAATGGATACCGTTTACCATTTACTCTAGAACCCAATCGGAACCAAACAGGGAGGGACCTACCTGAAGTTGTCCAGTAGACACTTGTTTCCGTTGCAAAAAGTTTTCCATTTGTAGTAAACCAAATGTTTTGTAACGGAATCCAACTAATGAATACACACCAGTGGTTCTAAAACAGCCCACATCGTGTGGTGTTGTCACACAAATATAGAGTTACATGTTCTATTATCTATGTTGTCACACAAATATAGAGTTACATGTTCTATTATCTATGTTGTCACACAAATATAGAGTTACATGTTCTATTATCTATGTTGTCACACAAATATAGAGTTACATGTTCTATTATCTATGTTGTCACACAAATACAGAGTTACATGTTCTGTTATCTATGTTGTCACACAAATATAGAGTTACATGTTCTATTATCTATGTTGTCACACAAATATAGAGTTACATGTTCTATTATCTATGTTGTCACACAAATACAGAGTTACATGTTCTGTTATCTATGTTGTCACACAAATATAGAGTTACATGTTCTATTATCTATGTTGTCACACAGATATAGAGTTACATGTTCTATTATCTATGTTGTCACACAAATATAGAGTTACATGTTCTGTTATCTATGTTGTCACACAAATATAGAGTTACATGTTCTGTTATCTATGTTGTCACACAAATATAGAGTTACATGTTCTGTTATCTATGTTGTCACACAAATATAGAGTTACATGTTCTGTTATCTATGTTGTCACACAAATACAGAGTTACATGTTCTATTATCTATGTTGTCACACAAATACAGAGTTACATGTTCTGTTATCTATGTTGTCACACAAATATTGAGTTACATGTTCTGTTATCTATGTTGTCACACAGATATTGAGTAACATGTTCTATTAGCTATGTTGTCATACAGATATAGAGTAAGTAACATGTTATGTTATCTATGCTGTCATATCTCATTGTTATAGTTGAGGCACAGCTGAGTTTGAGCTACTCAAAAACTGACAGCACTGTTTTACTGTCAAAGAAATTAAGTAATCAAATCAAAGTTTATTTGTCACGTGCGCCGAATACAACAGGTATAGACCTTACAGTGAAATGCTTATTTACAGGCTCTAACCAATAGTGCAAAAAAAGGTATTAGGTGAACAATGGGTAGATAAAGAAATAAAAACAACAAGTAATAACAAATAAAATGTTTAATCATTCCTGTTTTGTTTTTTTCTTGTCCCCCTCCAGTTGTACAAACGCTTCAGCCTTCCAGGTAAACCTCCGGAGTCCATGGGAAGAGGTCGGGACTGGAGCGTGGACCTCATCCCAAAGTTCCTGATGGCCAATGGTAGGAAAGCAATATGGCATTCTAGATATAATACTGAGTGCAGGGTTGTGTTTATTAGCCACCCCACACGGAGGGGGGGGGGGGGGACTGGAACAGGAAGGGACTAACTGGCCTTGTCCAATAAGAAATGTTTTCCTTTGTATGCCCTAATGACCAGGTCTCTTTTCCTCTCTGGGCTCTACCCAGGTCAGCTGGTGAGGATGTTGCTGATCACTCAGGTGACCCGTTACCTGGACTTCAAGGTGATCGAGGGCAGCTTCGTCTACAAGAAGGGAGCCATCTACAAAGTGCCTGTCACTGAGACAGAGGCACTGGCCTCCAGTGAGTGTATATACACTAGGTGTACAAAACATTAACAACACCTGCTCTTTCCATGACCGACTGACCAGGTGAAAGCTAAGATCCCTTCTTGATGTCACTTGTTAAATCCACTTCAATCAGTGTAGATGAAGGGGAGGAGACAGGTTAAAGAAGGATTTTTAAGCCTTGAGACAATTGAGACATGGATTGTCTATGTCTCAAGAGGGTGAATGGGCAAGACAAACGATTTTAAGTGCCTTTGAATGGGTTATGGTAGTAGATGCCATGCTCACCGGTTTGTGTCAAGGACTGTAATGCTACTGGGTTTTTCACACTCAACAGTTTCCCATGTGTATCAAGAATGGTTCATGACCCAAAGAACATCCAGCCAACTTGACACAACTGTGATCAACATGGGCCAGCATCCCTGTGGAATGCTTTCAACACCTTTTGGAGTCCATGCCCTGACAAATTGAGGCCGTTCTGAGCGTAATGGCGGGGGGTGCAGCGCAATATTAGGAAGGTGTTCTTAATGTTTTGTACACTCAGTGTATATCAATGGGATTCTCAGATGCTTATTTCTATAATATTATGCCATTAAGTACAAATAAACTTACAGTACAGTGAGTGCATACATTTGTTGGTATGTATATGTTATCTTCTCGGTTGATTATTTGTGGATGACCTATCCTCCTCAAGGAGAAAAAGTTAAGTCTAGTAAGTCGTATTCTATTAACTTATGCTATAGCTATACAACTTAACCAAGCTTTTATCCCAAGCGACTTACAGTATTTCTGAGCGCATCCATTTTTTTTGTATGTGTATGTGACCCCCACAGGAATTGAATCCACAACCACACAGGACCACATTCTTAGTCTCATTTCAGACCAAAGCAGCTTTTTCTATTTCTGTCTGACTGACTTTTCTGACACCTCAGGTTTGATGGGGATTTTCGAGAAGAGGCGGTTTAGGAACTTCTTGATCTTCGTTGCCAACTACGACTTGAACGATCCCAAAACCATGGAGGGTGTCGACCCCAACAAGTCGACGATGCGTGACCTGTACAAGAAGTTCAGCCTGGGCCAGGATGTGATGGACTTCACTGGTCACGCCCTCGCTCTCTACAGGACAGACGAGTAAGTGGCTTTGTCTGAAATAGGACAAATATAAGCACCCATATTATTATAATAATAATACAATTATAGGGAAGTGGGTGCCATTTCTATATATACTATATGTGTGGATGTTTCTTGAGGTTTTATTTAGTATTATTTATTGTGAGAGCTCGGGTGAGTACGATTTTTGTCTTCTACACTATTAGAAACTTGAATGATGGGAATTAATAGGAAGGGCGACTGTCCACTGTGTTCAGGCAGGTACAAATAATTCAAGGGGTGTCAAATCTAAAATATGTAACATCTATAAACATAAGCATTTTTGATGGCTTATTCATGAACATTTTAACAAAGTAACCGTGTTACAATCTAGTATTTGTGTGATCTCTCAGCTACCTGGATCAGCCCTGCATCAACACTATCAATAGGATCAAACTATACAGTGAGTCTCTGGCCAGATACGGCAAGAGCCCTTACCTCTACCCTCTCTACGGCCTGGGGGAGCTGCCACAAGGCTTTGCCAGGTAAGATTACTTAGTCTCCGCCCTGCTATTATGTAATTGTTCCTGATTAATCAAGAATTCCTGATTTTCTGACGCTATCGTTTTCAGTACATACTAGAGTTGAAGTTAACCTACTCCCAAACCAATATCCTACTGATTTCAGTTGTTCTGATCATATAAATAAAATCTCATTCTAGTTCTGTGGTTCTGATCACATCCCTGATTTGACTGTTTTTAGCCTTTTGCTTAACTAACCCATCCCATGCTCCACTATTCACCAGTGTCTTTGACTTGACTTCTCTCCCTCTAGGTTGAGCGCTATCTATGGTGGGACCTACATGCTGAACAAGCCCATAGAGGAGATTGTTATGGAGAATGGAAAGGTGGTGGGGGTCAAGTCAGAGGGAGAGGTGAGTTTTTGTCACATTTTTGCCTCAAGCAATAAGACCCGGGGGGGGGGTGTGATATATGGCCAATATACCACGGCTAAGGGCTGATCTTATGTATGACGCAACTCGGAGTGCCTGGATACAGGCCTTAGCCGTGGTATATTGGCCATATATCACAAACCCCTGAGGTGCCTTATTGCTATTATAAACTGGTTACCAACTTAGTTAGAGCAGTACAAATATCTTTGGGATTCATACCCGTGGTATAGGGTCTGATATATTTTTGGTCATGTAGTGTATGCGGACACCTGCTCGTCGGCATTAATATGGAGTTGGTCCCCCTTTGATGCTATAACAGCTTCCACTCCTCTGGGAAGGCTTTCCACTAGATGTTGGAACATTGCTGCGGGGACTTGCTTACATTCAGCCACGAGCATTAGTGAGGTAATTAGTCCTGGCTCACAGTCGGCGTTCCAATTCATCCCAAAGGTGTTCGATGGGGTTGAGGTCAGGGCTCTGTGCAGGTCAGTTCTTCCACACCGATCTCGACAAACCATTTCTGTATGGACGTTGCTTTGTGCATGGGGGCATTGTCATGCTGAAACAGGAAAGGGCCTTCCCCAAACTGTTGCCACAACGGTGGACGCACAGAATCATCTAGAATGTCATTGTCTGCTGTAGCGTTAAGATTTCCTTTCACTGGAACTAAGGGGTCTAGCCCGAACCATCAAAAACAGCCCCAGACCATTATTCCTCCCCCACCAAAATGTACAGTTGGCACTATGCTTTCGGACAGGTAGCGTTCTCCTGGCATCCGCCAAACGCAGATTCGTCCGTCGGAGTGCCAGATGGTGAAGCGTGATTCATCACTCCAGAGAACGTGTTTCCACTGCTCCAGTCCAATGGCGGTGCGCTTTACACCACTCCAGCCGATGCTTGGCATTGTGCATGGTGATCTTAGGCTTGTGTGCTGCTGCTCGGCCATGGAAATTTCATTCGTGGAGCTTCCGACGAACAGTTATTGTGCTGACGTTGCTTCCAGAAGCAGTTTGGAACTCGGTAGTGAGTGTTGCAACCAAGGACAGACGATTTTAACGCACTACCCGCTTCAACACTCAGTGGTCCCGTTCTGTGAGCTTGTGTGGCCTACAACTTTGCGGCTGAGCCGTTGTTGCTCCTAGACGTTTCCACTTCACAATAACAGCACTTACAGTTGACTGGGGCAGCTCTAGCAGGGCAGACATTTGACGAACTGACTTGTTGGAAAGGTGGCATCCTATGACAGTGGCACGTTGAAAGTGACTGAGCTCTTCAGTAAGGCCATTTTACTGCCAATGTTTGTCTATGGAGGTTGCATGGCTGTGGGCTCAATTTTATATACCTGTCAGCAACAAGTGTGGCTGAAATAGCCAAATCCACACATTGGAAGGGGGTCCAGATACTTTTGGCTGATAGCCGTGGTACACTATATATATATATATATACAATCAGCATTCAGGGCTCAAACCACCCAGTTTATAATTATTGTTTTATATTAGTTCCTCATGGTGAATGTCTTTTGGCAGTGTATACAACTGACAAAATTTGAATGGTTCCAGATGGCGGTTCGCTAACTCTCACATGGTGCTGACAGAGATGGTCGCTTCGCGTTCTTAGGAAACTATGCAGTATTTCGTTTTTTTATGTATTATTTCTTACACTGTTACCCCAGGAAATCTTAAGTCTTATTACATACAGCCGTGGAGAACTATTGGATATAAGAGCAACGTCAACTTACCAACATTACCACCAGGAATATGGCTTTCCCGAAGCGGATCCTCTGTTTGGACCACCACCCAGGACAATGGATCGGATCCCAGTAGGAGACCCAAAACAACGGTGCCGTGGAAGGGGCAGACAGAGCGGTCTTCTGGTCAGGCTCTGTAGACGGGCACATCGCTCACTGCTCCCGTGTATACTACTCGCCAATGTTCAGTCTCTTGACAACAAGGTAGACTAAATTCGAGCAAGGGTTGCCTTCCAGAGATACATCAGAGATTGTAACATTCTCTGTTTCACGGAAACATGGCTCAGTCGGGATACGTTATCAGAGTCGGTACAGCCACCCGGTTTCTTTACGCATCGCGCCGACAGAAACAAACATCTCTCTGGTAAGAAGAAGGGCGAGGGTGTTTGCCTTATGATTAACGAGTTGTGGTGTGATCATACCAACATACAGGAACTCAAGTCCTTGTTCACCTGACCTCGAATTCCTTACAATCAAATGCCGACCGCATTATCTACCAAGAGAACCAAGAGAATTTTAATCACAGCCGTGTATATCTCCCCCAAGCAGACACCTCGACGGCCCTGAAAGAACTTCATTGGAAACTGGAAACCATATATCCCGAGCCTGCATTTATTGTAGCTGGGGATTTTAACAAAGCTAATCTGAAAACAAGGCTCCCTAATTTTTATCAGCATATTGAATGCACAACCCGGGCTGGCAGCATTCTGGATCATTGTTACTCTAACTTCTGCGATGCATACAAAGCCCTCCCTCGCCCTCCTTTCGTCAAATCTGACCACGACTCGATTTTGTTGCTCCCAGCCTATAGACAGAAACTAAAACGGGAAACGTCCGTGCTCACGTCTGTTCAACGCTGGTCCGACCAATCTGATTCCACGATCACAAGGACTGTGATATGTTCCGGATCGCCTCAGACAACAACATTGATGTATACGGTGAGCAAGTTTATTAGCGAGTGCATCGGTGATGTTGTACCCACGGTAACTATTAAAACCTCCCCCAACCAGAAACTGTGGATTGATGGCAGCATTCGTGCAAAACTGAAAGCGTGAACCACTGCTTTTAATCATGGCAAGGCGACCGGAAACATGACCGAATACAAACAGTGTAGCTATTCCCTCCACAAGGCAATCAAACAAGCTAAGCATCAGTATAGAGACAAAGTAGAGTCGCAATTCAACGGCTCAGACACAAAACGTATGTGACAGGGTCTACAGTCAATCACGGATTACAAAAAGAAAACCAGCCCTGTTACGGACCCGAAGTCTTGCTCCCAGACAAACTTAACAACTGCTTTGCTCACTTTGAGGACAATACAGTGCCACTGACAGGGCCGCTACCAAAACTTGCGGGCTCTCCTCCACCGCAGCCAATGTGAGTAAAACATTTAAACGTGTTAACTTCTCTGGGATATGTGGGACGGTAGCGTCCCACTTAACCAACAGCCAGTGAAATTGCAAGGCGCCAAATTCAAAACAACAAATCTCATAATTAAAATTCCTCAAACATACAAGTATTATACACCATTTTAAAGATAAACTTCTCGTTAATCCAGCCAAAGTGTCTGTCTGATTTCAAAAAGGATTTACGGCAAAAGCACACATTGCGATTATGTTAGCTCAGTACATAGCCACAGAAAAACACAGCCATTTTTCCAGCCAAAAAGAGGAGTAACAAAAAACAGATATAGAGTTAAAATTAATCACTAACCTTTGATGATCTTCATCAGATGACACTCATAGGACTTCATGTTACACAATACATGTATGTTTTGTTCGGTAAAGTTCATATTTATATCCAAAAATCTGAGTTTAGGCGGGACGCTACTCTCTCACTTGGCCAAAAGCCAGAGAAAATGCAGCGCGCCAAATTCAAATAAAATATTATAAAAATCTAACTTTCATTAAATCACACATGAAATATACCAAATTAAAGCTACACATGTTGTGAATCCAGCCAACATGTCTGATTTCAAATAGGCTTTTCGGCGAAAGCACACCAAACGATTATGTTAGGTCAGTACATAGCCACAGAATAACACAGCCATTTTTCCAGCCAAAGATAGGAGTCACAAAAAGCAGAAATAGAGATAAAAATGAATCACTAACCTTTTGATGTTCTTCATCAGATGACACTCATAGGACATCATGTTACACAATACATGTATGTTTTGTTCGATAATGTGCATATTTATATCCACAAATCTCGGTTTACATTGGCGCCATGTTCAGAAATGCCTCCCAAATATCCGGAGAAATTGCAGAGAGACACGCCAAATAACAGAAATACTCATCATAAACTTTGATGAAAGATACATGTTTTACATAGAATTGAAGATACACTTGTTCTTAATGCAACCGCTGTGTCAGATTTCAAAAAAACTTTACGGAAAAAGCACACCATGCAATAATCTGAGACGGCGCTCAGATATAACAACATTTATCCGCCATGTTGGAGTCAACAGAAATACGAAATTACATCATAAATATTCCCTTTGATGATCTTCATCAGAATGCACTCCCAGGAATCCTAGTTCCACAATAAATCGTTGTTTTGTTCGATAATGTCCATTACTTATGTCAAAGTAGCTACTTTTGCTAGCATGTTTAGTACACATGTCCAAACGCTCGCGCAGATCCAGGCGAACGTCAGACGAAAACTTTAAAAAGTCATATTACAGGTCGAATAAACTTGTCAAACTAAGTAGAGAATCAATCTTCAGGATGTTGTTATCATAAATATTAAATAACGTTCCAACCGGAGAATTCCTTTGTGTCTACAGAAGTAATGGAACGCAAGCCGATATCATTTGGAATGCGCGTGACCAAGAACTGGCACTCTGCCAGACCACTGACTGAAACACCTCCCATCCGGCCCCACATCACAGTAGAGGCTTCATTCAACGTTCTACAGACTGTTGACATCTAGTGGAAGGCGTAGGAAGTGCAAACAGATCCATATCTTACTGGGATTTGAATAGGCGATGAGTTGAAAATCGACCAGCCTCAGAATTCTCACTTCCTGTTTGGATTTTTTTCTCAGGTTTTTGCCTGCCATATGAGTTCTGTTATACTCACAGACATCATTCAAACAGTTTTAGAAACTCCAGAGTGTTTTCTACCCAATAGTAATAATAATATGCATATATTATCATCTGGGACAGAGTAGGAGGCAGTTCACTCTGGGCAGTTCACTCTATTCATCCAAAAGTGAAAATGCTGCCCCCTATCACAAAAGTTAACCCTCGCAAGGCTGCCAGCCCAGACGGCATCCCTAGCCGCGTCCTCAGAGCATGCGCAGACCAGCTGGCTGGTGTGTTTACGGACATATTCAATCAATCCCTATCCTAGTCTGCTGTTCCCACATGCTTCAAGAGGGCCACCATTGTTCCTGTTCCCAAGAAAGCTAAGGTAACTGAGCTAAACAACTATCGCCCCATAGCACTCACTTCCGTCATCATGAAGTGCCCTACTTCCGTCATCATGAAGTGCCCTACCTGACACCCTAGACCCACTCCAATTTGCTTACTGACCTAATAGGTCCACAGACGACACAATCGCAATCAAACTGCACACTGCCCTAACCCATCTGGACAAGAGGAATGCCTATGTAAGAATGCTGTTCATCGATTACAGCTCAGCATTTAACGCCATAGTACCCTCCAAACTCGTCATTAAGCTCGAGACCCTGGGTCTCGACCCCCGCCCTGTGCAGCTGGGTCCTGGACTTTCTGATGGGCCGCCCCCAGGTGGTGAGGGTAGGAAACAACATCTCCACCCCGCTGATCCTCAACACTGGGGCCCCACAAGGGTGCGTTCTCAGCCCTCTCCTGTTCACCCGTGACTGCGTGGCCATGCACGCCTCCAACTCAATCATCAAGTTTGCAGATGACACTACAGTGGTAAGCTTGATTACCAACAACGACGAGACGGCCTACAGGGAGGAGGTGAGGGCCCTCAGAGTGTGGTGTCAGGAAAATAACCTCACACTCAATGTCAACAAAACAAAGGTGATGATCGTGGACTTCAGGAAACAGCAGAGAGAGCACCCCCCTATCCACATCGACGGGACAGTAGTGGAGAAGGTGTAAAGTTTTTTTTTTTTTTTTTTTGTTCCTCGGCGTACACATCACAGACAAACTGAAATGGTCCACCCACACAGAGAGCGTGGTGAAGAAGGCGCAACAGCACCTCTTCAACCTCAGGAGGCTGAAGAAATTTGTCTTGTCACTGAAAACACTCACAGACTTTTACAGATGCACAATCGAGAGCATCCTATCGGGCTGTATCACCACCTGGTACGGCAACTGCTCCGCCCACAACCGTAAGGCTCTCCAGAGGGTAGTGAGGTCTGCACAACGCATCACCGGGGGCAAACTACTTGCCCTCCAGGACACCTACACCACCCGATGTCACAGGAAGGCCAAAAAGATCATCAAGGACAACAACCACCCGAGCCACTGCCTGTTCACCCCGCTATCATCCAGAAGGCGAGGTCAGTACAGGTGCATCAAAGCTGGGACCAAGAGACTGAAAAACAGCTTCTATCTCAAGGCCATCGGACTGTTAAACAGCCATCACTAACATTGAGTGGTTGCTGCCAACATACTGACTCAAATCTCTAGCCACTTTAATAATTAAAAATTGGATGTAATAAATGTATCACTAGCAACTTTAAACAATGCCACTTTATATAATGTTTACATACCCTACATTACTCATCTCATATGTATATACTGTACTCTATACCATCTACTGCATCTTGCCTATGCCGCACGGCCATTGCTCATCCATATATTTTATATGTACATATTCTTATTCATTCCTTTACACTTGTGTGTATAAGGTAGTTGCTGTGAAATTGTTAGATTACTTGTTAGATATTACTGCACGTCGGACCTAAAAGCACAAGCATTTCTCTACACTCGCATTAACATCTGCTAACCATGTGTATGTGACCAATAAAACTTAACCCTGAACCTATCCTTACCCACCCTCACCTGAATTATAAACCCTAAACAATACCATCTCTCCTTTCCTCTCCAGATAGCCCGTTGTAAGCAGCTGATCTGTGACCCCAGCTACGTCATGGACAGAGTCAGCAAGGTTGGCCAAGTGGTCCGTATCATCTGTGTCATGAGCCACCCCATCAAGAACACCGGCGACGTCAACTCCTGCCAGATCATCATCCCTCAGATCCAGGTCAACAGGAAACATGGTGAGACCCCTGGATACTAGGGTACTTCGTAACACATTTATAACCCATACATAACACATTCATAAGCAGTACATGAGCATTTCATCAATTCTTGTGTGTGTGAAATTTAAGTTGCCACTTGTTGTGACTTTTTTTTTGAATGGCATCGCCTGTGTTCATTCGGGACCAAACGGAAGAAAACAGAAACAGGGAGGGTCTACCTGGAATAAACGCAGATGTTTTTGCTTTTTTTCTGTTTTCAAAACGTTTTGCTACTTTTTACACCCTACTGAACACAAGGCAGTGGAGCTTAGTTGAGGGTGTATGATATGTTACTGGTCTCTTGTGTTTTTTGTGGCAGACATCTACGTGTGTATGATCTCCTCGGCCCACAACGTGGCAGCGCAGGGCAAGTACATTGCCATCGCCAGCAGCGTAGTGGAGACTAAGGACCCAGAGAAGGAACTCAAGCCAGCCCTGGATCTCCTGGAGCCCATTGAACAGAAGTAGGCTTTTGATTCTATGTTGCTATACTGTACTGCACTCTACTATAAGATACACTGTTATACTACTGTACTGTTACACTAGTGTCTGGTAAAGGGTATTCACTGACATTTTCAACCTATCCCTAACCCGGTCTGTAATACTAACTTGTTTTGAGTAGACCACCATAGTCCATGTGTCCAAGAACGCCAAGGTAACCTACCCAAATGACTATCGCCCTGTAACACTCAGATACACAGTAAGAATATGTACAGTTGAAGTCGGAAATTTACATAGACCGTAGCCAAATACATTTAAACTCCGTTTTTCACAATTCCTGACATTTAATCCTCGTAAAAATTCCTTGTTTTAGGTCAGTTAGGATCACCACTTTATTTTAAGAATGTGAAATGTCAGAATAATAGTAGAGAGAAGGATTTATTTCAGCTTTTATTTCTTTCATCACATTCCCAGTGGGTCAGAAGTTTACATACACTCAATTAGTATTTGGTAGCATTGCTTTTAAATTGTTTAACTTGGGTCAAACGTTTTGGGTAGCCTTCCACAAGCTTCCCACATTAAGTTGGGTGAATTTTGGCCCATTCCTCCTGACAGGGCTGGTGTAACTGAGTCAGGTTTGTAGGCCTCCTTGCTCGCACACAGTTAGGGTTCTGCCCACAAATTTTCTACAGGATTGAGGTCAGCTCCCTGCCATCCAGGACCTTTATACCAGGCGGTGTCAGAGGAACGCCCCCAAAATGTTCAGACTCCAGTCACCCAAGCCATAGACCGTAATCTCTGCTACCGCATGGCAAGTGCTAGCACCAAGTGCACCAAGTCTGGAAACAACTGCTTAATAAGACAGCTAAATAGCTAATCAAATGTCTAACTGGACATTTTATTTGTTTACTAACTCTTGCACTGACTCTAAGCACACATACTGGACTCTACCCACACACTCGCACATACTTACACTCACACAGCAACACACACATACTGAAAGTATTCATTCCCCTTGACTTATTCCACATCTTGTTGTTACAACCTGAATTCTAAATGGATTAGTTTTTTTTTTGACCCATCTAGACACAATACCCCATGATGATAAAGTGAAAACATGCTTTTAGAAATGTTTGCAAATTTATTGAACATGAAATATAGATATCTAATTTACTTAAGTATTCATACCCCTGAGTCAGTACTTTGTAGAATCACTTTTGGCAGCGATTACAGCTGTGAGGCTTTCTGGGTAAGTCTCTTAAGAGCTTTCCACACCTCGATTGTGAAAAATTTGCCTATTATTATTTTCTAAATTCTTCAAGCTCCTTCAAATTAGTTGAATACCTCCCAGTATCTGGTGGAAAGCATACTGAACCAGATTTTGCAAGTACAAAATTCTGTTTACTTGTTATATCCTGAAACTCCCTAGTCCTTAATGATTACAAGCATATCCATAACATGATTCATCAACCACTATGCTTGAAAATATGGAGAGTGATACTCAGTAATGTGTTGTATTGGATTTGCCCCAAACATCACTTTTTTGTCCTGAATACAAAGTGTTAACTGCTTTGCCATATTTTTTTGCAGTATTACTTTAGTGCCTTGTTGCAAACAGGATGCATGTTTTGGAATAGTTTTATCCTGTACACGCTTCCTTTTCACTCTGTCATTTGGGTTAGTATTGTGGAGTAACTACCCTGTTGATCCATCCTCAGTTTTCGCCTGTCACAGCCATTGGTGAAATCCCTTAACTACCAGTAGAGTTGAACATGTGATGGAAACACATTGAACTTTACATATTCATTTACCGAATAAAAATGTAGAGCCACTGAACACGCCGATTTGGCACGTGTTTTTCTGTTGCTCATTAGAACAATTGTATTTCATAGTCACGGTGGTGTGTTTCCTGAACGATTTCCACGTTCGGTTAATGAGGTTTGTCCCCCATGAGACACTAGATGTGGAAGCCAATTTAACTTCCTCAAAATCCCCAGAATGAATCTAAGATAACTCAAGAAATCAGTAATGTTAGTTTTTTTCCATCAAACTAATGTGTCTGGTGCAGTAAGAAAATGTGTGCCGTGTTGTATTATATAAACAAAATCAGAGCTGCTGGGTAGGTCTGTCTCACTGAACAAGTCCGTTTGGTGGAAACACCACTGTTGGAAAATGCTAATATTTTATTTATGCAAATCTTTGAATATTCGCATGAAAATCTGTCACCAATTGGACGGAAACCTAGCTACTGTTAATCTACAGCTGTTGTTTACCAAGCATGTGACAAATACAATTCGATTTTTGGTTTACTACTGTAACTATTATACTGTTATGTAAGGGATAATCATTTTGAGGAAGTTAAATTGCTTCCACATCTAGTGTCTCATGGGGGACAAACATCATTAACCGAACGTGGAAATCGTTCAGGAAACACACCTCCGTGACTATGAAATACAATTGTTCTAATGAGCAACAGAAAAACACGTGCCAATCGGCGTGTTCAGTGGCTCTACATATTCATTTACCGAATAAAAATGTAAAGTTCAATGTGTTTCCATCACATGTTCAACTCTACTGGTAGTAATCAAAGGGGGCTATGCAATGTAAGGAAAAGTGTGTTCCACGAAGCGCTAGTGAAGTGGAACTGACCTTCCAGAGTTGCATTGATTTCCGTAGAACGCATATAAATGTGTTCAACGTCTACTGAAGTAGCTAGCTAGCAAGTTTACTCGATAGCAACAGTAGTTACCATGGTAACTAAACAGCCTTACTAGTTTAGCTAACCAAACCATCAGTTCTATCTAGCTTGCTATTATGAAAGTAGAATTCAACAATAACACTGTTTTCAATTCCACGTTTGCTTCCAGAAGCAGCTCAAACAAAACATGTAAAAATGGACTATTGAATTGTACCGTGCGTTATTTAAGTGATAATGCCCGAGAAGCCAGTGTTTGGAGGATTTATCAAACGTTGGGACAGACCTACTCATTCAAGGGTTTTGCTTTATTTATATTATTTTCTACATTGTTGAATAATAGTGAAGACATCAAAACTATGAAGTAACACACATGGAATCATGTAGTAACCAAAAAAGTGTTAAACAAATCAAAATATATTTTAGATTCATCAAAGTAGCCACCTTTTGCCTTGATGACAGCTTTGCACACACTTGGCATTGTCTTCACTATTATTCTACAATGTAGAAAATAGTAAAAATAAAGAAAAACCCTGGAATGAGTAGGTGTCAACTTTTAACTAATAGTGTATTTTCATAAAAGACGTTATTGTGATGAATTCCACAAGATATTGTCCAGACACAAATCTAGGGTTGCTACCCAAGCCGGCTGATCGTTCGTTCTATCGGTTCGGTTGCTAGAGACGTGTTCCAGTCGTTCAGTCTTTTTGTTCTGCATCTATGAACACATCCTATGGAACACCGTTTGGGTCTTTGCATCAAAAAAGATATATGTCATATAACACAATTTGACGTGTCAAATAAGATGGTTGACCAATCAGGACCTGAATATGACTGCACGTCACATAATAATTTAACACGTTCGTAATTTTTTTACGTAAAAAGATATATGTCATATAACACAATTTGACGTGTCAAATACGATGGTTGACCAATCAGGACCTGAATATGACTGCACGTCACATAATAATTTAACACGTTCGTAATTTTTTTTACGTAGACAATAGTGCGTGGATGTTTTGGAGTCTGATAACTCTGAGGAGGATGTTGGGGGGGGGGGGGGGGGGGGGGATATTGGGTATTGAGTAGACCGATACCCCATTTCATTGATCCTCAATCCTTAGGTAAAGCTGTACAGTGCAATATGAATGTCAATACACACAATAGGCTGACTGGGGAGGTGATTTCACACAGTCACAGTCCCGCGACAACGCTAATATTTGCATAAACTCTTCACAGTTGTGTTCTGTGGGTGTCACAGAGTAGACTCACATTCCAACCTTGTTTAACATTATCTAGTCAAAATATGGCATCATTCCACCAATTGTAATTCTGCATCACTTTCAAATAGGTACTTTTATTTTGAAGGCAAACCGCAAATTCCACTATTGTGCCTATGTAACCGATGTGAAATGGCTAGCTAGTTAGCGGTGGTGCGCGCTAATAGCGTTTCAATCGGTGACGTCACTTGTTGTTCCCCTTGACCTGCAAGGGCCGCGGCTTCTACACCTGCATTGCTTGCTGTTTGGGGTTTTACGCTGGGTTTCTGTACAGCACTTTGAGATATCAGCTGATGTAATTTTGTGGCGTGATGGGTAACGATGCTTCCTGGGTGACTGTCTGTGTACAGAGGGTCCCTGGTTCGAACTCAGGCAAGGAGAGGGACGGAAGCAATACTGTTACACTTATTGTGGCTAGCTTCACAACACAACCCCGTCCGGTCGAGCCTCACTAGCCAGATGAAGCAAGCTGGCTGCTTATCATGTTAGCTTTGGCAACAGGGTTAAGTAGCTGTCTAGCTAGTGTTAAGGCTGCGAAAGTTCAACTGAGATAGGAACAGTAGCACACCTGAACTTGGTTAAAATAATTGTTTAATTCAAAAGTTAATAAATGGCAAATACAATTTCCGTATATACGGGTTCAATGTTTCATCACGCAGGATAAGACAGAGAACTGATTTGTTTCTAACAAAGATAGTATATTATACTCGTGACAGAGATTAGTTCCCTCTTCCGAGCCGGCCTGTCAGAGTAGAGACTGGGCGTGGTTTAGACTCACCCAGCCTATCGTTGGTGTTGGCACATAAGCTGGTCCCAGCCCCTTTGCGCTTTCTGGTGTCCTGTCGCTGTTGCTGTGTAGATTACGCTCCCTCACTCCAGAGACTGGGGTCAGACAGTTTTGTAACATTGTCTGAGATATTCGCACCTGTATACAATGTCCACTGTTCTCGCTCAAGGCTATCTACAGCTTCCCAGCACTCTTATCTGAGCTAACTGTTACTTCCAGCACACACACACAGACATCCAGGCTCCCAGGCCAACAGTTTGTCAATATCCAATCACATTTAATACAGTTGCTAATCACGTTTGTTATAGTATTCAATCGCATATAATATAGTTGCTAATATTCAATCACGTGTGTTATAGTATTACTCAGAACCTCACATATGTTCTTCGTGTGTATAGCTTATCTGTTATTGTCCATTGTACACCACAGTCAGCAGTCTTATGATTCACCCCCTCCCGTGTCTCTCTAAGATTAGCACAGTCTCGGTCACACAGTACAGTAAAGCGCCCTTTTTAACACACACACATTTCAGACTGCTGTTCATATCTTAACTCAGATACATTTGTTGCATACACACATATTTCACACAGTACAGCGCTCTATTTAACACACACACATTTCAGGCTGCTATTCATGGTTAGGCCCTGAGCACTGGTAAGAGTAGAGACTAATGGAAAATACAGGTTCACATGAGTCAGTAATTCAAACTTTAATGCATAAGAAGCCCTACTAGCTTATAGTTAGTTAAGCATGTCAAAAAAAAACTTATAAAACCCCACACTAGTTACATTTCAATAGGTGAACAACAACTGACTACCTAGCTAATACTTACTCACAAGGATTCCAAAACATTGCTACGAATAATGAAAATGACTGCAGTTTCTACTGGTCGTTGTTTTCAGACTGGTTGTATTGGTGATAGCTAGGTACCAAGCTAAAGCTAGCTACCCCAGAAGTTGCGTTCGAACAAATAATGCCTTATTACCAACGCGTATTGTAAACACATCGTTCGTGGCCGGTTTTTGCTTGTTTGCAGACTTCTTTTTTTTGTACAGCATTGACAGTGCTACTAATAGTGGTGGCGCTTGGCTTGCACATGCATATTCAGTGCACAAAACGTTCAATAATATAACGGTGTTATTTGACGTGTCAAATTTAATAGCTTATTTAACTTTTTTGACACGCAAAGACCCAAACGGCGTTCCATAGCAACCCAGTCATTCATTCTAAATGCTCCATTGCTATACTGCTAGCTAGCCAACTACGGCTAACTTAGTCACGTCAAAAAGTGCAGCCAGAATAACAGCAAATGAGCCGCATTTGTTCAAGCTGTTTTCTAGTGACATTTATTTGCACACATCCATAACAATGAGCTAATGAGGTGCGATTTCGCCTGGCTTAGAAAACGTGCTCACGTGTCAGAACACTGTTGTTCAGAGGAGCTAGCCAACAACACAGCTAACACAATCACTTCAAACTCAAGCTGGAAAGACTGCTAACTAGCTGCACTTCGTCTCGTAACTTTTTTCAATTAACATATATTTGTAAAAATAAGGCCAGCTGATTCATGATTTGACTGGCTGAAAAACACTGCCTGGCTGTCTCGTCCGACTCCCAACACGTTCATTACTATGGGACAGCTGGAGATCCAATTCGAATATTGAAACAATGTTGTAAATGTCGGAGAGAGAGACAGTAGGGTTTATACAAATCTCCGCTGTTGAAGCCTGTTGGTCTAAAAGAAATGTGAGATAATGTCTGTTTTTTATAGTGGAGATCAAGTTTATAAATTGCTTGACTGGGCTGATGAGGCAGTGGATCATTACATTTTACATTTACATTATTTAGCAGACGCTCTTATCCAGAGCGACTTACAAATTGGAACGTTCATACATATTCATCCTGGTCCCCCGTGGGTATTGAACCCTGGTCCCCCCGTGGGAATTGAACCCACAACCCTGGCGTTGCAAGCGCCATGCTCTACCAACTGAGCCACACGGGACCAAATATCACGTTGTCGGCAGGATCATGCAGGTGTAACAATTTAGCTTCCTTCCCTCTCCTAGCCCCGAACCCTAGGCACACATCAACAACTGGCTCCCACGAAGCATCGTTACCCATCGCGCCACAAAAGCCGGGGCCCTTGCAGAGCAAGGGGAACAACTACTTCAGGTCTCAGAGCGAGTGACGTCACCGATTGAAACGCTATTAGCGCGCACCACTGCTAACTAGCTAGCCATTTCACATCGGTTACAGAGGCAGATGGAACAGAGTAAATGGGCATTTTCATGTCATAGATTTAGCCGGTGGTAACTTGTGGAATAGACACCGGCTGGAATGCGGTTTAAATCAATCAGCATTCAGGATTAGACCCATCCGTTGTATAAAGAGAATTATAAACTGGGTGGTTCGAGCCCTGAATGCTGACAGCCATGGTATATCAGACCATATACCACGGGTACAACAAAACATGTTTACTACTCTAATTACATTGGTAACTAGTTTATAATAGCAATAAGGGACCTCAGGGTTTGTGGTGTATATGGCCAATATACCACGGCTAAGGGCTGTGTCCAGGCACTCCACATTACGGCGTGACTAAGAACAGCCCTTAGCCGTGGTATATTGGCCATATACCACACCACCTCGGGCCTTATTGCTTAAATAATGCATGCTCTAGAATGCCCTTCAAGCCAATGAGAAACGAGTATTCAACAATGCCATGGTATGAACTGTTTTACTACTAGCACAGGGGCTCACATCACTGGAACACAATGCTGTAAATACCGTTTTCACACTACTGAGATGTACTGCACTGGCCTGGCAACATATCCTCCATTCGTTGATGTTTTCTGACCCTGTTCAAACCTTCTCTCCTCACAGGTTTGTGAGCATCAGTGATCAATATGCACCAACTGACATGGGAAAAGACAGCCAGGTGAGTGAATTAGTCCTAATCCTCATGTTGGCCTTAATTTTATTTATAATTATTTTTTTTTAAATAATAATTTATAATTTATCATAATAGCATAATTTATCTTTCCCCTCTATTCTTCTGGGATATCTATGCAGATATTTATTTCACGTACATATGATGCAACGACCCACTTTGAGACCACCTGTGACGACATCAAGGACATCTACGAGCGTGCGATGGGCACTGAGTTTGACTTTGCAGAGATGGAGCGCACGAAGAACGACATCTTTGGAGACGCTGGTGATCAGTGATCGTATAACCAACGTGTCCAGACAACTCCAAATCTTAACAAACTGGTTTATAATCCAAATGTATTGTTGGAATCTGTATCAATGACCCTTTAAAACAATGGAAATACATTTGTAGAAAAAGAAGAATGAAATGTTTTACTAATAAGCGAACAATTTGTGGTGGCTACGTTTTGTAGGCTAATTTGTTTGACAGTTGGTTAAAAACATGCAATGATCGCATTGTGTGACATCATGAAGGTTTCTTCACTTTCTGACAAATGTGAATGTCGCTAAATAATTGGTTTTATTCGGGTTTATTACGTAGACAATATAAATGTGATATAAATTGTATTTTTTACATAAGGCACTATTCTGTGTTAAAGTGAAATAAAGATGTATTTTATCTGGAATAGAGAAAAGAACCATGGTCACTTTCATTTTTTTGTTGCATGTATGTGGTTGAAAAGAAAAGATGAGGAACACTACTTCAATTTCTTTATATCGCAAAAGTACAATACATGTCTTTACAAACATACATATAAATACACAATTGAAGAAATATAATGCTGAAGCAGATGTTAATCTATACACAATCTACCTGTTATAAAAAAAATATTACGAATAAATATATCTACATGAAATTAAAGGCAATTTACACAAAGGAACCAAAACGTTGATCTAAGTAAATGTTTTTAGCCTTGATTAAAACAAAAAAAATTGTATTTTTTTTGTATTATTACACTACAATTATTTAGATCTGGGTTAGATCGTCAGTATGTATTAAACTTCTGAGAGAACGCCCAAGAATTCCCTAAAAAGTTGATTTTGGAATACAAATGTTTATTTCTTAAAGGGGCCTCCTCCTGAGTGGTTCCTCTCGAGGTTTGAAGGTTTCCTTAGAGTATTTCTTTGCCGCTGCTCATTGGCCTCTTGGTCGGGTTGATTTAAATCACTTTGACAACTTTGTTACAACTAAAAAAATGGCTTTATAAATATAATGTTATTGCATTTTGATGTACTGAGGACTTCTGTGGACAGCTTCCCCATCAGCTTAAGAAATAGTGCATGTGTCACTCTGAGAAATCAGCAGGAAAGAGTTAATATTCATTGTGAAGATCCCATGTTTTGCAAACGCTTTGTCTGCCGTTGTGTCTGCAAAATAAATAAAGAATTATGTCAGAAACAAGCATTCTTGCGACTAAGAATCCTCATGTAAATTGAACAAAAATATAAATGCAACATGCAAAGTGTTAGTCCCATGATTCATAAGCTGAAAAAAGATCCCAGAAATGTCCTATTCGCACAAAAAGCTTATTTCTCTCAAATTTTGTAAAAAAAATTAATAATTTACATCCCTGTTAGTGAGCATTTCTCCTTTGCCAAGATAATCCATCTACCTAACAGGTGTGGCATATCAAGAAGCTGATTAAACAGCATGATCATTACACAGGTGCACCTTGTCCTGGGGACAATAAAAGGCCACTCTAAAATGTGCAGCTTTGTCATACAACACAATGCCACAGATTTCTCAAGATGAGGGAGCGTGCAATTGGCATGCTGACTGCAGGAATGTCCATCAGAGGTGTTGCCAGATAATTTAATATTAATTTCTCTACCATAAGCCGCCTCAACCTTGTTTTTAAAGAATTTGGCAGTACGTCCAACCTGCCTCAACTGCAAACCGCGTGTATGGCGTTGTGTGGGCCAGCGGTTTGCTGATGTCAACATTGTAAACAGAGTGCCCCATGGTGGAGTTATGGTATGGGCAGGCATAAGCTATGGACAATGAACACAACTGCATTTTATCAATGGAAATTTGAATGCAGAGATACCGTGACAAGATCCTGAGGCCCATTTTCGCCATCACCTTATATTTTAGCATGATAATGCACTGCCTCATGTCGCAAGGATCTGTACACAATTCTTGGAAGCTGAAAATGTCTCAGTTCTTCCATGGCCTGCATACTCACCAGACATGTCACCCATTAAGCATGTTTGGGATGCTCTGGGATCAACGTGTACGACAGCGTGTTTCAGGTCTCGCCAATATACAGTAACTTCCCACAGCCATTGAAGAGGAGTGGGACAACATTCCACAGGCCACAGTCAACAGCCTGATCAACTCTATGCGAAGGAGATGTGTCGCACTGCATGAGGCAAATGGTGGTCACACCAGATACTGACTGTTTTTTTGATCCATGCCCCTACTTTTTTCCTTCTTTTTTTAAGGTATCTGTGACCAACAGATGCAAATCTGTATTTCCAGTTGTGATATCTAGCCTAATGAATGTATTTCAACTGACTCAATAAAATCTTAGAAATTGCGTTTTATATTTTTGTTCAGTATATTTATTAGCTACACACGTAAACTTAACGAATTCTGTATAGGAAATTCTGATATCTCACCAGTTATAAATACAGGTAAACGAGCCGATACATTCTGGACCTGTAGGCGAACGAGACAGTGGAGGTAGTTGGGTCGTTCCCTTGAAATGACATCACATTCATGGTAGGGTAAGACCTCCACCATTCCAGCCTCCTGGCAGACATCCATGAAGATTTTTTTGCCCTGTGCTTCCACACTAGACCTGTAGAGGGAGGTACGAACAGTTATGGCAGTTAGGATTTTACGGGATCATTAGTTACCTTGAAATATAAAATTTACTTTGTCCAAGATTCAAATCAAATGCATTGTCTTTGACTACCTGCCTTAGACCCGTATCAAATAAAATCTAACTTAATTTTAAAGTGCATTTAAAATCGCAACACACTACAGTAAAATAATAACATTTTGCAAACAGAAGAATAAAAAGTGTAATGAACAATTATGGTGGTTAGTAAGAATCTTTTACGGGATGATTAGTTCCCTTTAAAATATAAAAATGTACTTTGGCCGACATTAAATGAAACGCAGTGTCTTTGATGACTAGTGCACTGCAATCGACTTTAAAAAGGGGATTTCTGCTGTGGCATTTACAAAATTAATTCTCTAAAATATCAAGTCATTACTAGGGCTGTGGCAGTCATTAAATTTTGTCAGCCGTGATTGTCAAGCAAATAACTGCCGGTCTCAAGGTAATTGACCTTTAATTAACAAACACATTTTTAGCATCTCCTGGCTTCCACACTGATGCAGACCTTTGGAACATCTACATTTTTAGAAAGTCTATTAAATCCATTTAAAATAGCCGACACCATCACAATAATTCCATGATTTATTTTAGACAGGTCTAAAGAAACATGATATGAAGAAAATGAAGTCTATTTCAGAAGAACAGAAGAGCATACTCAATTGTCCTTATGGGAGTGCGCACATGCGGCTATTCTGTGTTGAGCAGTTTAACAAAGAAACATATCCTCCTATATGCTTCATTTAGAGTTACAGTTCAAGTCGGAAGTTTCCATACACCTTAGCCAAATACATTTAATCTCAGTTTTTCACAATTCCTGACATTTAATCCTAGTAAAAATTCCCTGTCTTAGGTCAGTTAGGATTACCACTTTATTTTAAGAATGTGAAATGTCAGAATAATAGTAGAGAGAAGGATTTATTTCAGCTTTTATTTCTTTCATCACATTCCCAGTGGGTCAGAAGTTTACATATACTCAATTAGTATTTGGTAGTGTTGCCTTTAAATTGCTTAACTTGGGTCAAACGTTTTGGGTAGCCTTCCACAAGCTTCCCACAATAAGTTGGGTGAATTTTGGCCCGTTCCTCCTGACAGGAGCTGGTGTAACTGAGTCAGGTTTGTAGGCCTCCTTGCTCGCACACGCTTTTTCAGTTCTGCCCAAAATGTTTCTTTACGATTGAGGTCAGGGCTTTGTGATATGATAGCCACTCAATACCTTGACTTTGTTGTCCTTAAGCCATTTTGCCACAACTTTGGAAGTATGCTTGGGGTCATTGTCCATTTGGAAGACCCATTTGCGACCAAGCTTTAACTTCCTGACTGATGTCTTGAGATGATGCTTCAATACATCCACATAATTTAGTGCTCATGATGCCATCTATTTTGTGAAGTGCACTAGTCCCTCCTGCAGCAAAGCACCCCCACAACATGATTCTGCCACCCCCGTGCTTCACGGTTGGGATGGTGTTCTTCGGCTTGCAAGCCTCCCCCTTTTTCCTCCAAACATAACGATGGTCATTATGACCAAACAGTTCTATTTTTGTTTCATCAGACCAGAGGACATTTCTCCAAAAAGTACGATCTTTGTCCCCATGTGCAGTTGCAAACCGTAGTCTGGCTTTTTTATGATGGTTTTGGAGCAGTGGTTTCTTCCTTGCTGAGCGGCCTTTCAGGTTATGTCTATATAGAACTCGTGTTACTGTGGATATAGATACTTTTGTACATTTTTCCTCCAGCATCTTCACAAGGTCCATTGCTGTTGTTCTGGGATTGATTTGCACTTTTTGCACCAAAGTACGTTTATCTCTAGAAGACAGAACGTGTCTCCTTCCTGAGCGGTATGATGGCTACGTGGTCCCATGGTGTTTATACTTGCGTACTATTGTTTGTACAGATGAACGTGGTACCTTCAGGTGTTTGGAAATTGATCCTCAGGATGAACCAGACTTGTGGAGGTCTACAATTTTTTTTCTGAGGTCTTGGCTGATTTCTTTTGATTTTCCCATGATGTCAAGCAAAGAGGCACTGAGTTTGAAGGTAGACCTTGAAATACATCCACAGGTACACCTCCAATTGACTCAAATGATGTCACTTAGTCTATCAGAAGCTTCTAAAGCCATGACATAATTTTCTGGAATTTTCCAAGCTGTTTAAAGGCACAGTCAACTTAGTGTATGTAAACTTCTGACCCACTGGAATTGTGATTAAGTGACATAATCTGTCTGTAAACAATTGTTGGAAAAATGACTTGTGTCATGCACAAAGTAGATGTCCTAACTGACTTGCCAAAACTATAGTTTGTTAACAAGAAATTTGTGGAGTGGTTGAAGAACGAGTTTTAATGACTCCAACCTAAGTGTATGTAAACTTCCGACTTCAACTGTATTTATGCAACTTTAGTTGTGATACAAACGTTGGACTATATGTTTTGATGCGACTTGCATGAAAGGCATGAACTCTTTGTTTTTTAAGCAGGCTGTTAACACTACATCAGTCTCTCATTCACAATTTGACAAGCACTTGATCATGCCTCGAATTTCCCGGTGGCATCCTCCTAGTGTGTCCGTAATGCCCCGTAATAAAATTTAAATAAAAACATGCATTTTGTGGCTGTTGTGCCCTTGGGCTGAATATAATAATTATAATTCCCTTCTCCCGGCTGCATGTTCCGGCGCACCTCTGTCACGATCGTCATAATAACTGGACCAAAGCGCAGCGTAATCTGGGTTCCACATCTTTATTGCTATGTGAACCTCAAAGCAAAACAAAACAATAAACGAACAAAACAAAATGTGAAGCTACAATAGTACATACATAGTCAAGATCCCACAAAGCACAATGGGGAAATGGCTGCCTAAATATGATCCCCAATCAGAGACAACGATAAACAGCTGCCTCTGATTGGGAACCATACCAGGCCAACATAAATCCTTAATCACCTAGATAATCCACCCTAGTCACTGTCACGCCCCAACCAACATAGAGAATAAACAGCTCTCTATGGTCAGGGCGTGACAACCTCTCACTCACATGGTTCTCAGATATCTCAATTCTTATTAGCCAATGCCCGTAATGTGATCGGGCTCTTCTTACAGTCATCTATCGCAGCTCTGAAGTAAGCTACAAGTGAAGACAAGACACATCGAGGACGCAACTGCGCTAATCAATCTTATCAAATTGCGAGGCGCATATTAAAGATGCTAGAACTGTCCACGTTTACTTTTCGTCAGCAATCAAGATGAGTAGGCCTAACGAAGACCAAAAGCACTAGGCTATGTCAATCTACAATTTTTTTAATTTTACCTTTTTATTTAACTAGGCAAGTCAGTTAATAACACATTCTTATTTTCAATGACAGTCTACCGGGGAACAGTGGGTTAACCTCCTTGTTCAGAGGCAGAACAACAGATTTTTACCTTGTCAGCTCGGGGATTCGATCTCGCAACCTTTAGGTTACAAGTTCAACGCTCTAACCACTAGGCTATCTGCCACCCCACTATCCCCCATAGTTATAAAGTTGACCTATTCTATTGGTCCGAGATAGAAATATTCCAAACATAGTCTGGGACAGTTGTGGGATGCGATTAAATACCAAATTAATGCAACTACTTGCATCAAAAAAAACTTTCAAAAGCAATGAGGCTGAAGCAACAGATCAGAACATTTTGCTTAAAATGTTGATAAACTATTAGGCTATTTCTTCACCTTTATAAGTGCAGCAGTGTGCACACAGGCAGCAGGCTATAAGCGCGAATATTCCAAAATGCAATCAATTAGCGGGAAAACACCATTCTCTAAAGTGACCACATGCGATTATACATGTAATGCTTTATTATAAAGGTGCATTTTTATGGTGTAAATGATCTTCCCCAGACTTGAAAATCACACACCGCCTATGTATGCCACTGGTTACAAAGCGGATTAATGTGCTTAATTTTAAGAAGTTATTTGGCCACTTTAGTTGTGATACAACCCTCATCAAAACATATAGGCCTATGGGCTAGGTTGCATGAGGTGTGCGACTATGATTTGAAAAAGTTGCCAAAAAAAAGGCACGCGCTGTTTCTTGCCTTACGCTGTGCATCAAGTGATATGTTAATATTGTCACTTATCAGACTATTCTTGATATAATCTGGTCGTTACATATACTAAATAATATGTGTGACATTTGTTTTGATTTAGAATGGACCATTAACATGCACCTGTCTCGGGGCAGGGGAAAATACATGTCATCTATGCAATTAAATAGCGAATGGAGGACGCTTTCCCCATGGTTCATTTTCATGCCAGCCAGGTAGGTTATACTCCTGTTGTAAAAGAGTTGGGAAAGTTGAGAAATATAATATGCCTAGCCTATAGAAAGCTGATGAGATCCTCTTTTTAAGAGGTCTTCAAAACTGTTTTCTCACGCAATTTCATAGCCTATAAAATTTTTGCACAACATGATGGGCAATCATGAAGTGTTTGATTTGATTTTCAAATACATTTGCATTGATGTCAGAGTGATTAGGGGCACAATAGAGTGCTGGGTACCAGGCAGTTAGTACGTTTGGTAGTCTACTAATGACCATCAGCAGCATTAGAGCTGGAAGAAGCCTAGTTACCGTGACTAAACAGCCACGTGGAATTTGACTGTGGTCATGACTCGTGACTGCCGGTGTGGCAGTAATATGGTCACCGCCCTAACAGCCCTAGTCGTCACCACACATCTAAAGAAGCCATCGTAAAGCTTCTTACAAGAGCAAGAATAAGCTTACCGTGCGTTCTCTTTCAGTTTCCGGCTGTCTCTGTAGTGCAACAGCCATTTCCACTTCCCTTTTTTACTCAGTCCCTCCAGGAAACCAGACATTTTCTTCATGTTGCCTGAGAGAGAGCGAGAGTTACTCAGCGACTCACACATTCCATGCAATGTTGGGAGGGGACATAGCCTGGCCCCAGATCTGTTTCTTGCCAAACATCAGCCATAGGAGTTGGCAAGATGACACAAACTGATCTGGGACCAGGCTAGGGACATCCTAGTTGCTTGTAGAGATAACTGCTGTGAAAACATAATAACATGTAGAAAATGCACTTTTTTATATGTTCTCTTGCAAATAGAGAAGCGTCCATACTGAGACTGAGTGTGTGCAGAGCTGCTCCCTCAAACACCACAAAACCGCCTTTGCCGAAGAGTTCTTGGTGGGTCAGGTTCACGATGTCATCAGGACGGTCAATACCAGCAAACAACACGTTCTGAGACTTCTTCAACTCAAGCAAGTGAGGGACCTAAGGGTAGAACAGAAATCTCAAAACGACGACGTAATGACAAAGTATACCGATTCAAAAGGTTGGATTTCGAATCTGGATTGATGATTATTTTCCGGGAGTTTGAAATACTTTTTATAAGTCTACAATGGTATAACAGTCTTACCTCACAAATGTGTTCAGCAATATCTTCGTTCCTTAAGATGATGTGTAGAGGGCACGATGGACTTTCCTTTCCAAGGCAGAATTGAGACTGTTCTACCGCAATGTGGCCCTCTGCTTCTAACAGCTCCTACAAAATTAAAATGCTTGTTTTTAAACATGGCGGAATAATAAATGTTGGCTTTCATTATTGTACTAATGGTTTTCATAGACTAGTCCCAGATCTGTTTGCACTGCATAGGCTAACGTTTTTACATTCATCTTACCTTCGTCTCTCTGAAGAATGGGTCAGATGATGTCACCAGTATGTAGAACCTGAATTTGTTCTTACATGACTGTCTCACAACAGAGTTCAGATTATCATGCAGGCTGTCATACATGTCCTCCTTCATCTGCCCACAGAAGTCTTTGCTTGGAGCTCGAGACTTTGGCGAACTGTTTCTCTTTGCTTCTTCCCTCTTGAGTCTCTCAGTTCTGGATGGGTATTTTTTGCCTGCGCACACCTCGGTCATCATAGCATGGTACGCCTTGAAACTATCCACAACCAGATCTGAAACTTTTACATGCGTCATCTCACTGCCCTTTGTACAGGACAATTTCTTAAGATGCTGAGGTTCTCCATCTGTTTCTTCAGGCATAGCCATCCTTTCAGGCATCTCCACTCTGATCTTTTGTGCTGCAAGTGACGGTATCGCCTCCCAGTGCTCCTCGGAGCCGTCCTGATCCTCCTGTAGACTGGAAAAGTGCACTGTCACAGACGGGCTACTGGTGGAAGCTCTTTCTTCTACGTTTGACCTGCGGTGTCTCGATCGGTTGTACCTGCTGCTGCTACTACTCTTACGTTTTAGCATCTGGTTCATTCTCTCTGAGAAGATGAGGGTCTCCAGATCCATAGATGACTGTGTAAGATCAGATTCATCAGCGTTATGTGTATCATCCCACCTCTTGGAGAACTCCAGAAAACTGCTCAAGCCCTGTCTGTTTGAGTCAGGAACAGTCCGTGTGTGCATGCTTGCTGTAGGTTTCAAAACGGGATAGTTTTCATAGGTGATTCTGTTTCCTTTGTGATCCAAAACGGTAACTAAGTGTGGCTTTGCCACTGAGGAGTCTTCTTCCTTGGTCATATCCATCTGGCTGCCACTCCTCGTAGCCCTACAATACTTTAACCACTCCTGTTGGTTCTCTTCCATACGGGAAAGTATTTTGTCTGATTCTTCAGACTGGAAGGTGACTGACGAGGAAATGCCTTGCTTGCTGAAGTCCACAACCCCATCAAATTCCCTTTGCTCCCATTCCTGAGACTGGCGTAAAGAGTTGATGAAGTCAAGTCTTGTTTTATTCAACCGGAATTTACTTCTTAAATGTTTGTCATCTGATATCCAATTGGTCTCTAAACTGGATTCAATTTTGTCTTTATCTACAGAAGGCGCCTCATTTTCACCCATAACATCCTCATCAGCCATAACATCCTCATAATCTTTCAAAACCGCAATCTGTCTCATCTCTCTGGCATACTCTGTGTTATAAGGGTGAGCATTAGTGTTTGAGCGGACAGGGGTTTCGGTTTGTTTGCTTTTTAGGACATCTGAAGACATAGGATCAATATCTGTTGGTCCTTCTTCCCAGTTGTACTGTCCTCTGCTGTCCTCACTCTTGGAGAGATTCACAATCATGGCAGGTTGCTGGCTGTTTGGCTGGGGCTGAGTAAAACTGTGCACTGAAAGGTTCTGAGAAGCTGCTGTAGGTCCACTGCCCGCTGGAATACTCAGACGGGTGGACTGTAGGATGAGCTCACTTAAGGCAGGACGCAAACAAGTCTCTCTTTCTAAGGCGATTTCACTAAAGTTCCCAGTTAATGTTGTTTCATTGGACAGGACTTCCGGGTGGATTGATGGCACAGAGAAGGCAGCTTTCTCTGTTAAGGAACAGTGGGTGTTGGGAAAGGAGTAAGAGAAACTATGCAGCGAATGGCGACTTGAATGAGCATGCAGGTCTGGTTCAACAGCGGCAAGTCGCATATTTGAATATGGATCGTAATCGCTTCTTTCCTTTAAAGAAGATGAGGGAGTGTTGAGAGGTGTGCTAGTGGCGATTGGGTTCTTGCGAGGATCAGCCAATATTTGAGAGAACTGATTATCAATGGCTTCCAGATTATTTGGTGTGTTATTGTTGCTGGATTTATGCAGCTTGTGCAACCCAGTAGCAGCCCTAGCTTTATAGAGACTAAGACTTGGTTCATGATGATCCTTTTCATTTTCAATGAGCGCAAGACCACTATCGAGGCGGGGACTGTTGGTGTCTTTCGCATTGTGCAACAAAACAGTGTTTGGTGTGTGATGGACATAAGAAAATCCTGGAACGAAAGGTGGCTCGTATTCTGTAGGAGTTGGGCATCTGCTGTAACCTTCCCCAGTGCTGAGGGGTTTGCTGACCCCATCGGCATCGCAGATGGCCAAGGAGGCGCTGCAGATGTCAGGAATGGGGATGTAACCATACAGCACCTCATCCACAGTTGGGCATCGACTGACTGATTCTGTTCCCTTTGAAACTATTTTTTCTAGCATTTCAGCTGATAACACATTAGCACTATCACAGACTGTGATCAGTGTCTCTTTCTGACTTGGGTGAGTATCATGCACCTCTGTGTGATTAATATCCTGGCTATCCTTCTCTACTCCAATGAATGGTATTTCTACTCCAATAAATGGAATTTCTACCTGACCTTGGGCCATCTCTGATGCCTCACCTATTGAATGTAGAACATCTGTGTGTGCGATGTCTTCCCTGGGAATCGGTGGTATTTCCACCTGACCTGTCAGTCTTTCTAATGTCTCGTCTTGAGAATGTTGGGACCCTGGCGGGAATGTTGTGGAACTTTGAGTTGTGACATCATCAGATTTACTCTGACCCTGCATCAATTCTTTTTCCTGTTCTTTAGTTTCTACATCAGCCTCATCTATTTCATTTTTAGCCACTCCTAAAACATTATTGGGCTGAATGAGTGTGTGAAACTCGCCTACAAAAGGCTTATTCCCATCGCATACTGGAAATACTTGCGTGGGCAGTTCATCATCTTTACATTTAATCTCAGCATGCATTTCTGGCAGTACTCTGCTAGTCCCAGCAGAAACATCCCCACCCTGCCCCATTGGTAGTTCCTCATCCGTGGAACCATTTATATCATGCACTACAGTGGGTTCTACGTCTATGTACAGCTTGCCATTACATTTCACAGGTAGTGTCGTATCTCTCGGATCATTTCCACCATGCACCACTGACAGTGTTGCTTTATGGGAATCAATGTCAGTATGTGATATCTCTGGTAGTGCCTCAGCCACAGACGTATTCCCATCACACACCACAGGTGGTGCTTTATCTCCTGAATCTTCTCCACAAATCATCGCTGGTAGGGTCTCATCTCTAGTATCATTCCCATCCTGCATTGCAGTTTGCACCTGGTCTTTGGTGTTTCCATAATCTCTGGGAACATTTTCACTGTGCACTGCTTTGAGTGCCTTATCTTTATCAATGAAATCCTTCCCAACATGCACAGCAGTTTGTGCTTTAGTGATTTCCTTGTTTGTGGTATCTTTCCCAGCATGCACCGCTTCTGGTTTTGCAGCTTCAACAGAATCCTTCACGTTGTGATCTACTTTGTGCATCTCCTCTTTTGACTCACTGCCATCCCAGATGACAACGTGAGCCCCATCCCTGGCTTCATTTGCATTACTCTCAACTGTGTCAGCCATATAGGCAGCATCACCATCCATCTGCACTTCTGTGTATGGCATTGTTTTGACTGAATCGTTATCTTTAAGTTGTTGCTCCTTATTGACATCTTTAGAGCCCATGGTTTTAAGACACGCTGCATTTGGTTCTCCATCACCCGTCATCTCCTCCTCCTTTTGGACAAGCTTTTTGTTGTTGCCCTCCAAAACCTGAGCAGTTTCAGTCTCCAGGAGCTTTTCTTGATGAATGTACACACTTGCTGCCTGTTCACACAGAAGTATGTACGATCGATCACTTTCCAAAGTTCTTTCGTAAGGGGACACACCATTTTGGAGGGTACCCTTGCTGTCATTCTCATGGTTGTTGGTTTCATAGTCTTCATCATCACCCAGGTCACTTGATTTTTCTGACATCATGCTGTCCACACGGTCTCTGTAAACCTGTAGCGAAAGAGAACAAGAAGATAAACAATTAATCATTGCAACAAAAAAAACAAGTCTACAAATGTATTGGAAAACATATGTGGTTTAAATATATAATATATTTGTTTTCCAACCTTTAACTCAACACCTGTACTTTGTTTCGGACAAGAGATGGTTTCCTTGTGCAGGCCAGTAGTTGCTTTTCGGTATAATGGATGATTTTTACAATCTATTCTCTGCTTAGACTCTGTGTCTAGAGAGACTAGCACAGTTGAGGTTGTTTTCATTGAAAGGTCCAATACCTCAGCTTCCAGGCTTAATGGTTGTGCTTCTTTTTTACCCATGTTACTAAGGTCCAAAACTTCAGGTTCTGGTATCCTGGAGAGGGCTATATAAGCAGGGGAACTTGTCTTGGTCTCAGGTGGAACCTGGGCTGGTACCGTTCCATGAGCCACTTCTGTAGAATCCTTTTTTTCCAAACATGTTAGAGTTGAGTCTGCCTGGCAGAACCTCGCAGTGGACCTGCTGTAGAAAAGACCTATCCACATGTGGATAATGAGCTGAACCTGTTCCTTTGTGTCCTTAATGTCAAAATCCCATGGGCTGTACAGAGAGGGAGTGCAGAGGGATGAAGGGAAAGGACAGAGAAAAATCTGAGTTTTAATTTGCAATTCCAGTCAAACAATTAGTCGACCACTGTGAGTAATATAGTATCAGCTTTTGGTCTCTAGCAAACTCTTCAGTTATCCTTTCTTCTAGCTACTGTATGCATAACTAATCAAACTGAAGACATTAGTATTTAAGTTAGTGATTGTAAGTACATACCCATGTAGGGCTCTAATAACTGTTTTATCCTTAGGGTCGTTGGTAAACTTGCTGTCTGAATTAAAGTTGTAGTTTTCCTTCCACAGCCTTGTCACTTGAACTGAGCCATCTTTTTCAATGAACCGCCGGAAGCGATGGAACTTCTGCTTGCACCCGATTCCTTTGCTCAGGGATTCCGGAGCCAATCCGGGTTCCTTCCTGTTCTGGTCCTTCTGCTGACACAGGAAGGCCCGTAGTGTTTGAGATCCGTCAGCAAAGATATCCTTGCGATGCTGCAGAAGTCCCTCCGAAATTGGGACTTGAAGGATTGAACCTGACAAACCCAATAGTAGAGAGGATGGCGGCAGTGAGTATGAATGTTCGTGTGAGACTAACACAACCCGCTCCCCACTCCCCACTACCAGCCCCTTGGGTGACGGAGACTGAGGGAGGAGTTTAAGCCTAGCAGCAGAAGGGTGCTTCAGCAGAGCAGGAAGGACAAACTCTGGCTCACCATCTGGATCGTGAGGAGAGACGCCATCTTTGACACTGTTGTCACTTATCACCAAACTTGGGTGGTCATCTTGTTTCTCAAGAGCCTTTGGGTCTGACTGTTGTTCCAGTACTTTGTCATTACTGGTACTGCGAGCCAAATTAACCAATAGGGTCAGAGAATCTGCAGGTGGGCATGATACAGTGCTGGCACATTCGCAGGTGCTACCACTACTGACAACACGGCTGACATCCGGGTCAAGTGTCACTATTTGGGAGGATATAGCTACTTTCTCACTTTCTAAAGAAGCTGGTGAGCGATAATGCAACCACCCTGTAGAAACAAAAGACACAAAGGAGACAGAAGAAACAGCATGAAAACAGTAGCGCATGATGATGATTAATACCTACATGGCTGTAAAGCAGTCCCCTGCATGCAAATTAGGTAGTAAAGATCTTTATTTGATTTATTTTTTTACTTTTTGGAGCTGATAATGTATTTCTTGCAATAGTAAGAAATATCCTCGCCAACCCACTGAACCTAATTTAAACATGATCTGTAATAGATGTTCAACAGGGGGACCGCAGCAATAGGGGATCTAGCCAAACAACACACAGCAAGATGAGGCAGAGGCGGCAGCAAGAGGTCCCAGATCTGTTTGTGCCGTCTTACCACGTGCGTTACAATGACCATAGGATGGCACAAACTGATCTGGGACCAGGCAAGCAAGAGGCCATTAGCACATTACTTCAGAATGCCACTTTGCAGTTCAGATGAAAAAGGAAATATAGAAACGGAATCGTCAGGAATTCAAGACAACCGGATTATTTTGGTATATTTCAACATTTCAGCACATATATTAACTGTAATCACAACTCAATGATGAAGAACATTGCTATCTAATTTAGCATTTGGTTTAATGAGAACAAAAGAAAATCCATCTGCATGGTCTGTTATTTGCATGACATGTGAAGTTCACAACAACCACGAACTTCCCCAAAAGGAACTTACATTTTTTCCTAATGGAGTCTGCATGCTCGTGTTTCTTTTTGAATGGTCTCCTCTGACTCGCCAAGATGATTGTTGTTGAAGGTGAGCTAGGCAAAACCTCAGATGTTTGGTCAGATGTGGCTTGAGGTGGGACCAGGTCTAGTCTGTCCTGAATATCTTTCTTTAACGGAATATCACTTTTTTCTGGAGATTTGTGTGCGTCATTATGCAACTCCGTAGGAGTCAAGCCTAATGCTAGTGCAAACTTTGGGTCTAGGCCAAATGTCTGTTCCTTTGCAACTTCAACAGCACCTGTGGTTCTGTCCTGGTTGGTTTTGTTGATATTATCATTTTCCATTTTATCCATGCCAGGAGTATCAGCCTTGCTTTTCTTGTTCAAGGGTGATGTTTGATCTTCTGGAGCAGGATTGATGGATGTATTCCTCTTTCCCCCTCTTGAAAGAACTGTCTTTAGTTGACTGAGGGATATTGCGACATATTGACGCTTCTTTTTGTGTTTTCCTGAGGAAGGAGAATCCGTGTCTTTGTTCAGGACCAGTTCTGAGGGATTCAGAGAGGCCATCTTGCCTACATCAGCCATTTTGACCTCATGCAGACTGTCTTTACTGTCTAACATCCCTATGGGCAAATCTTTGTTCTCATCTGACTTGTTCAACTCTAGGTTAGGTCCATCTCCTGTTTCTATGGGTTGGGGGACTTTGATACAAGCTTCAACCATCATCTCGTCAGCACATTGTTTGTGATCTAACACTTTCCCCTTAATTTTCAATGATTCTATATCCTTGGCGATAACTTCTGAACCGTGAGGGACAAAAATTCTACCACATTCGGAGATGATTGCCTTCAAGTCCCACCGTTCTGTCTTCTTTTTCAATGGATGGTCGTCATGAATCAAATCCATACTTTCTTTATTTCTCAATGGGTGATAGTGGATTAAATCCTTGCTTTTCATTTTCAATGGAGGATCTTGGATCAAATTCCTCAATTCTCTTGGCATTTTCAATGGGTGAACTTGGGTCACATCCACCTTTTCCTTCTTTTTCAATGGGGGATCTTGGATCAAATTCATCAGTTCTCTTGGCATTTTCAATGGGTGAACTTGGGTCACATCCACCTTTTCCTTCTTTTTCAATGGGGGATCTTGGATCAAATTCATCAGTTCTCTTGGCATTTTCAATGGGTGAACTTGGGTTACATCCATCCTTTCCTCCTTTTGCAATGGGTTAACTTGAATTAAATCCATCCGTTCCTTCCTCTTTTTCAATAGGTAGACTTCACTTGAATCCATACTTTCCATGTCCTCTTTTTCTTTCTCTTCAAAGTCAGCCACTGTAGACCTCAAGATCCTTTTACCCAATCCGCTAAATCTATGACGTTTCCTTGGCCGTTTCCTCCAATCAGATATAGAGGAATGACTGACCTCTGTGGGTTTTGAAGGCTGATTGGCCTTGCCACGTTGCCCATTGAGAGCACTTCCGCCCTTATCCTGTACTTTGGCGCAAGGCAAACTGGAGGAGTTATTTGTGGTGGACTCTGTGTTGATCAAGTCAAGGTTCTCATTGTGAGGTAAAACGGTTGCAGTTCTTTCAGTGGCAGTGATGACTAACACTGTTGGGAGGTTACCTGATGCAGGTGAGGTTGAAACCTCTGTCACCTCTGTGGCCTTTTTCATCACTCTCATACTGGCTATCCCAAAAGCCTTTGCCGACACTTCAAGCTGGGAAAGATCAGAGGGAACCTCCTCTTGCACCTCCTTCTGAGGCAAAGTTCTCACATTATCCTCTACGCCTGCCGCTGGTGCCTTGCTGTTGGGCTTGGTCGCCAGGGCCGGACTAGGTTTCCTCAAGACCTCTGCTGAGACTGGAGGCTGTGAAACACCAGAGGGCATATCCTTTTGCACCTCCTTCAGGTACAAGTTAGTCTCTTCATTCGCTACTCCTACCTCTGGAGCGTTGCAGTCTGCCTTGCCCAATGCTGCCAGGTCAGCTCTCCCCAAGTCCTCTGCAGAGACTGCAGGCTGTAAAAGATTGGAATGCACCTTTTCTTGTACATCAACTTCAACCTCCTCTGGGATCAAACTTGTCCCTTCATCCTCTGTTCTTACCCCTGGTGCATTACAGTCAGCCTTGGTCTTCCCAGGTTTTTCAGAGCCATCTGCCGACACAGAAGGCTGAGAAAGATCAGAGTGGAGCTCCTCCTGCACCTCTTTTGGAGGCAAAGTTATCCCTGGTGCATTACTGTGTGCCTTGTTCAAGCCAGGTTTCCCAAAATCGTCTGCAGGGATTAGAGGCTTGCTAAGATCCGAGGGCAACCTTTCTTGAACTTCCTTCGAAAGCAAGTTATTCCCTTCCTTTACTGCTTTGTCTGATGCATTACTGTCTTCCATAGTCTTACCAGGTTTCTCAAAGTCCTCCATTGACACTACAAGTGCTTTACTAAAGTCTGCTGCTGTGTCAGCTGTGTCTCCTGGGGCCTTTCCCCCTGACTGCTGCTCCTCTGGGCCACCCAGACTAGCAGGACTCATGGGGGACCCCTCTGGAGATGACAGACAGTAGTAGACATCATCATCCGGCTCATCTCCTCGCTCCTCTCGCCCTGCCACCAGAAGCTCCGTGGCTCTGGACACCGACAGCTCAAAGGAGCCTGGCTGGTGGAAATAAGATTTGAGACGTCTCCATCCCATCTCAGTCCACTTGGGGGCGGAGTAGAGGTATTTGAGGGCGTCGGGAACATCAAACTGATCTGGGAAGATGCTGGCCTCCCTGGATGGACTGATGGTAAGCCCAGGGTGGATGAGGGAAGCGTAGCTCTGGATATGCTGCTCTAGTAAACCACATAGCTCCCCACTTGGTGAAGGGAGGCACTTTTCCACCTCTGTCTCTGCATAGTTCAGTGCCGGCACCACCTGGAGGCACTCTGGTGAGAGGAAGGGCTTCTTCCAGCAGACCTTGGTGTCTGTGGTAAAAAAATATATATTTTAAAATGGCATTACATAAAGATACATCACAAAAGATTAGATAAAAATCACTACTGTATACAAGGGCATAAGTGTTCACAAATTAAAGTTGGCCACACACACCTCTGTGTATAGCTCTGGAGTCTGGAAACACAAACATCCCCTGCAATACCTCTGGCTTACTGGACCCAGTATCTGGAAATATACAATTATAATGTCACGTTAGAAGCTAAATATCTATCTACAATATCTAAAAACAGTATGTTGTGTATACAGGTTCTGTCTTACCTTCATATGTGAGGAAGTGAGATGAATGTAACAGTATAAGAAAACCATTATCATTCAGTTGTATTGTGAGGGCCTGTTAGTAAGAAAAATATAATTTATTTGAATCAAAGTCTGACAAGGCAACAATGTACTGCATTCCGTTCTTTCAATAGTCTGTGAGCCAAATTTAAAAACAATGAAAGCTCACCAGGTCTTTCTCCTTGAGGTCCTGTGTGAGCTGAGAGAGAGAGGTGTCTTCAGCCTCACTGGGTGCAAGCTCATACAGACTGCAACCCATTCCTTCCAGAGACACTGAAAAACAGTACAACTCAATATAATAAAGTACTCCTAGTGTGTAAAGTTAGTTATTGCAAGAAAATACAAAATACAGAAAAAAAAAGTGATCATTTAGACATTCAGCATTCCATGGTAAAGAACGAAAAATAAATCTGTGTAAAGCTAATATAATAAAATATGCCATTTAGCAGAAGCTTTTATCCAAAGTGACTTACAGTCATGCGTGCATACATTTCATGTATGGGTGGCCCCGGGAATCAAACCAATAATCCTGAGGTTGCAAGCGTCATGCTCTACCACTGAGCCATATACACTCAATAAAGACTGTTATCAAAGCTGAATAAATAAACAGTTTCATCTTTATTCAGATAAGCAACACCTAAAAATTTCCTGAGAGGGTTTTGTTTGTGGTGACACTGCTCAAACAAAAAGCTATCTATCAAAATGAAACCTCTTTTTGAGTACATTTACAAACATGACTGTACCTTCACCGGAGAAGCAGGTTTCAAATATAGCCTTCGGTAATTTCTGCCTCAGATCTGACATTTGAATTGCTCCGTCAACTGACATCATTGTTGGACTGCAATCAACCAAAAGGAAGGACGTGAAATTCATGTGACATTCTCAAGTTATGTTACCACATGAAAACAGAATAAAATGGGGAAGTAATGAAATGTGTTTTTAGATTTTCCGTTGCTTAATGTTTTTCCATGGTGTGTCCTACTGAACACGACCCACATCAAGTCAATTGGAGATAGATTTAGAATATATTTTTTAAAGTCGTATCATAGGGAGAGACAGTACACCTTCACAGGGTTGCGTTGAACTTACAGTTTAGCTGGGATTAGGGGTCCTGTGCTGGACTTCAGACCCACATGGTAGATCTGAGAGCTGATTTGGAGCTGGCCCCTCCACGGATAGTAGTGAAAGACTGTAATCGTATTCCATTACCATTAGCATAACATTATCCAAAAGCACCAGTGCAGTGTTACAATACACACAAAAAGTCAAATTCATATGGATAACACACTAGACATAGACACATTGATAAGTAGCCATCAGTTCATTGCTTACCTGTTTTTTCTTCCTCACTAAAAAGACAGGGAGACATTTTTATTTTTATTAATCATAACAATAACAGTTTAATTCCTTTTTTCACCTAATATTTTCTATTGAGCATAATGTCGTTGGTTACAAACCCCCATGAGGGGAAAGAGGGAAGTGTACCTTTTCTCCTGCTCCTCTGATGCGGATGTCTTGGTATCCCAATAGGAGAAAGCCACGATAGCGAATGGGCAGACATGGCTGGGAGGCTGAACTGCCCCTCCAACAGGCAGCTCATACATGTAGTACTGCAAAGACCAACACAAATCATGTCAGCTTTGCTATTGTGTTGTATTTACCACTACTGTATCTGCAGGTGTATTTCATCAACTTTGCTAAATACCTGTGGCAAAAAGACGAATAATACATAATTACATTTTTTCGTTAGAGCTAGCTTAGTAAATAACATTTTTGTTTTATTGTTTTGACACACTGAGTGCATATTTGACAATTGAAGGCAACTTAACACACCATGTGAGAGGGAGGGACGATGGTGGAAAGAGGGAGGAGTCTCACCTGTGTTCTCTCGAAGGCCAGGAAGGAGCTGGTGTTGGCTGACACAGAACTGAGCTGCTCTGATACATGACAGTCAAACTCATTAGAGGGAGAGGTGTAGTTTACTGTGTAGTTCTCAGTCACCTCTCTGACCCTGCCCTGTAGAACCCCACAAAAAGAGAGAGAATTAAATTGCAGGCCCTTTCAACTAATAAATCAAATATATTTATAAAGCAGGTGACCCAAATATATTCATCAGCAGTAGTCCCAAATGACTTTACAGTGACCCGGGCCTAGACCGCAAACAGAAGCAGAAGCACAGTGGCCAGGAGGCAGGAGGCAGAAACCTCAAGACAAACCTTTGGGGGAAAGGAGGTTACCCAACTTTGAGGTTACCCAACATTATGACCCGGTGGCCGGTTCTGACTAGAGGGGGTACAGCTACGACCGGAAGTGGTTTTTTTTGTAGCAGGTTAGGAGAATTAACGTGGCAGGTTAGGAGACTTAGGTTAACGTTAGGAAAAGAGTAACGGTTTAAAATGCTCTCATAACCTGCTATAAAAAGTTACTTCCGGTCGTAGCTGTACTTCCTCTAGTCAGCACCCCTATTGCCCTGCTACTGTGTACATACCTTGGTGAGCTTGATGATGGCGATGTACCCAGACTTCCCGTGGTACCAGCGGTTTAAGTCCAGGCAGTCCGAGTACTTGGACACGTACACACCTGAGTTACCAAGAAAAGACACACGTGCACACCTGAGTTAAACAAGAACATTCACAACACTGATAAGTCTGTTTCCACAGCAAGAACATGGGGTGGTGAGTGTTCCAGTATCCCCCCTCCTCTTTCTGATAAAACCATAACAACAAGAACATGGGGTGGTGAGTGTTCCAGTATCCCCCCTCCTCTTTCTGATAGAACCAAAACAATAAGAACATGGGGTGGTGAGTGTTCCAGTATCCCCCCTCCTCTTCAGGTAAAACCAAAACAACAAGAACATGGGGTGGTGAGTGTTCCAGTATCCCCCCTCCTCTTTCTGATAGAACCAAAACAATAAGAACATGGGGTGGTGAGTGTTCCAGTATCCCCCCTCCTCTTCAGGTAAAACCATAACAACAAGAACATGGGGTGGTGAGTGTTCCACTATCCCCCCTCCTCTTCAGGTAAAACCAAAACAACAAGAACATGGGGTGGTGAGTGTTCCAGTATCCCCCCTCCTCTTTCTGATAAAACCATAACAACAAGAACATGGGGTGGTGAGTGTTCCAGTATACCCCCTCCTCTTTCTGATAAAACCATAACAACAAGAACATGGGGTGGTGAGTGTTCCAGTATCCCCCCTCCTCTTTCTGATAAAACCATAACAACAAGAACATGGGGTGGTGAGTGTTCCAGTATCCCCCCTCCTCTTCAGGTAAAACCATAACAACAAGAACATGGGGTGGTGAGTGTTCCAGTATCCCCCCTCCTCTTTCTGATAAAACCATAACAACAAGAACATGGGGTGGTGAGTGTTCCAGTATCCCCCCTCCTCTTTCTGATAAAACCATAACAACAAGAACATGGGGTGGTGAGTGTTCCAGTATCCCCCCTCCTCTTTCTGATAACACCATAACAACAAGAACATGGAGTGGTGAGTGTTCCAGTATCCCCCCTCCTCTTTCTGATAAAACCATAACAACAAGAACATGGGGTGGTGAGTGTTCCAGTATCCCCCCTCCTCTTTCTGATAAAACCATAACAACAAGAACATGGGGTGGTGAGTGTTCCAGTATCCCCCCTCCTCTTTCTGATAAAACCAAAACAACAAGAACATGGGGTGGTGAGTGTTCCAGTATCCCCCCTCCTCTTTCTGATAAAACCATAACAACAAGAACATGGGGTGGTGAGTGTTCCAGTATCCCCCCTCCTCTTCAGGTAAAACCATAACAACAAGAACATGGGGTGGTGAGTGTTCCAGTATCCCCCCTCCTCTTTCTGATAAAACCATAACAACAAGAACATGGGGTGGTGAGTGTTCCAGTATCCCCCCTCCTCTTTCTGATAAAACCAAAACAACAAGAACATGGGGTGGTGAGTGTTCCAGTATCCCCCCTCCTCTTTCTGATAAAACCATAACAACAAGAACATGGGGTGGTGAGTGTTCCAGTATCCCCCCTCCTCTTCAGGTAAAACCATAACAACAAGAACATGGGGTGGTGAGTGTTCCAGTATCCCCCCTCCTCTTTCTGATAAAACCATAAAAACAAGAACATGGGGTGGTGAGTGTTCCAGTATCCCCCCTCCTCTTTCTGATAACACCATAACAACAAGAACATGGAGTGGTGAGTGTTCCAGTATCCCCCCTCCTCTTTCTGATAAAACCATAACAACAAGAACATGGGGTGGTGAGTGTTCCAGTATCCCCCCTCCTCTTTCTGATAAAACCATAACAACAAGAACATGGAGTGGTGAGTGTTCCAGTATCCCCCCTCCTCTTTCTGATAAAACCATAAAAACAAGAACATGGGGTGGAGAGTGTTCCAGTATCCCCCCTCCTCTTTCTGATAAAACCAAAACAACAAGAACATGGGGTGGAGAGTGTTCCACTTTGAAGAATCTCAAATATAAAATATATTTTTACCGGTTTAACACTTTTTGGGGGTTACTACATAATTCCATTTGTGTTATTTCATAGTTTTGACATCTTCACTATTATTCTACAATGTAGAAAATAGTAAGAATAAAGAAAAACCCTTGAACGAGTAGGAGTGTCCAAACTTTTGACTGGTACTGTATATCTGAATGTAAGCATATGTTTAAGATCTATGTGAGAACAATTAAGTGAGAAATTTAGAAGAGGCTGTGAAACTTCACACTTTTAATTTTTTTTATAGGTTTAGTGGTTTACAGTTCCAACACTGCATAATGTAACTGAGGTGGTTTGGCAGAATTGGCGCCACACGCACATAATGAACACAGGTACATGCTATGGATATGTGATTAGATGTTCTCTTTCCTTATAATTTCATCTAACCAAAGAAACCTGTTTCACGTTGATTAACCTACAAGTGACAAAACAGGAAAAACTAGTTGAAGGACATAAGAAGTGACAAGTGAAGAAACAATACATGAATGAAAAGGGCTGACAAAAAGTACTACTATACAGCTACAGAAGGGAAAAAAACACTTCAACTCTTACAGGGCTTCTATGGTGATCTCATAAACATCTAGAACTGTAAACTTGGAACATGACGAAACAGAACACTAGACTACACAAGGACTTTGACCACTGTTTCCTTCCTCCATAACGACGGCAGTTATCGCAATCTGAGCCTAGTAGATAAAAAAAAAAAAACTAGCAGACTTTGTCCAACTGTAGATAATCTTCCACCACCCTCCCCCTTTTCCACTAGGGCCTGCAACCGAACACAGCCTGGCTCACTATTGTAACCCGAAGTAACAGAGATTTCATTTGAGGAATTCTAAGATATTTACCAGAGTTTCATTGTATGTATGTTCAGAGCTAAACTCTCATAACATAATACTCTGTTGATAAAGTAGAATCCTCTCTCATTCCTCACTTTCATTCCAATTAGGTAAAATCTCATTTCTACATCATTCAAACATTTTTACTGCAGGCCCCTAAGTATAGACTAATGTTAATATCTGGTCCTAGCAAACACTACTGGTTTCTCCTTCCACTTTCTCTTTACACGATCATGTACGTAAAGCAGTTTCACTTTTAAAAGCAGAAGGACAATTGACCAAACATGTACTGAAACCAAACATCTGAAACCGTACACCATTATCCTAGTAAGAAAACTTATTTAAATCTCACTACTTATGTTTTGACATGTCTTTAGCCATATAGTCCACACTCAAATAGAATTAGTTTAGGTTCGTGGCTAGCGACTACTCCGTGTCATGTAGTGTGTGAGTTGCCTCTATAATTAACATGTAAAAGCTTAGAAATGCTACATTGTTTAGGTGAGGCCTTGTTCGATGATATGAAAAAGGTTTCAGTAGAAATAGTTCAAACCAGTTTTTCTCATATTTCCTTAACCCAAGACAGGTTGTTCTTGTTAATATCGAGGCATTATTGTCCAAGTGTATTTAACTTCCGTGCTGTGGAAACCCAGGCGTCTTGTCTGATATCATGTTATTTACACAATATGGCGCAGCTCATTTACCCTTTGAAGGATCTCCAAGTGTGGTACATGTGCTGTGTCCAGGGACAACACCAGTTTCTCCCACTTTATTTGCCTTTAAAATAGAAGAATAGTGATCATTAGCGATTGGTAACTTGATTACAATGTTTTGAGGTCGTTTTCTATAACACAAAGTTAGATATGGGTTTCTCCATACAATTTTTGGCAGGGAGAATACATTGTGTGTGTGACTTTACGTTTTCTACAGCAATAGAGATGTATGAATGACTATAAACATTATTGTGAGATATACATTGAAATATTTATTTTGTTACCTTATTTTCGTCGTCAAACAGCAAGAAGCCATAGGACTCCTCCATTTCTTCCTCTGAGTATCCCATGTCTCTCCTCTTTGTTCGGAAAGCCGCATACTGTCAAACAACAAGCAATAGTTTAGCCTATCTCAAATATAATAAAATGTGTATTTGTCACATGCAATGAATAAAACAGGTAAAAACTTTAACATGAAATGCTTACTTACGAGCCCTTTCCTAACAATGCAGAGTTAAAAATAAGAAAAATAAAAACTGATAACACAAATTAAAATAGTAACACAAGAGGAATAAAATACACAAGAATGGAGCTATATACCGGAAGTACCAGATCAATGTGGAGCTATATACAGGAAGTACCAGATCAATGTGGAGCTATATACAGGAAGTACCAGATCAATGTGGAGGGGTACAAGGTATTGAGGTAGATATGTACATAGGTAGGGGTAAAATGACTAGGCACCAGGATAGATAATAATAAGAGTAAAACATTTAAATAAAAACAACATCCTATTGATATTAAGTAAAATTAATTTATGTTGTAAATATGTACTTAACGACTGAAGGGGCAGCACAAAATGTCTTAAGTAATACACAAATATACTATCAAGTATTACACAGAAATGTAACAGTACATATACTAACATGTACTATCAAGTATTACACAAATATTATCATGAAATAGTACATATACTATCCTGTACTAAGTATTGCACAGATACTATAAACTGGACTCTATGGGCAGAGTCAGGGCCGGGTTACCGTACACCAAGGAGTAAGCCAGGGTTGGCCAAGTTTACCATGTACTGTAGTGAAATACTGACCCGTTCCTGCAGAGTAGCATTGTTTATCAAGAAAGCAGAGTTGTATCTGAAAGACTGCTTAGACTCCTTGTACATGTACGAGTTTTGCAGTGGAGGCCGAATGCTGTTGTCGAAGTTTTTCGAACCTGGTAGCACAGGTACCAACACACCTGGAGGTTGCAATAGGAACAAGGTTAAAAAGTGACTACTGTAGAGTTGCAAACTCGTTCTGTTTTTACCATAAGGTGCCATGCATTGTATTTTCTATTCTATGCATCTTGTATTTATAACTACCATACTGATATATTCTATTCTATGCATATTGCATTTGTAAATAACATATTGATATATTCAATTATTGTTTTCTATTCCATTCTATTTAATTATATACTCGGTGTCTTGCATTTTTAACAACCTTATTGATTAAGGTCTAACATTGGTGAACATATTGTTAAAAAAACAATATAAAAAGATTTATGCAACAACAAAGAAATGTCTCGCCCATGTGAACACATTATTCTCGTTGCTAACGAATTACAATGGCAGTCAACTTCTTTCGACCAGTATGCGCACTTTATAAAATACTTCAAACTGTAAATACTGTAATCCTTTAGGCTAAACTAATACAAATGATGTATGACTAAAACCAACATTGTCGAGATGTTAACATGTTAAATTATGAATAGTAAACATAATAGAAAAGTGATATAACAATGTGATTGACCAAAAAAACATTACTCGACGTCACCTTCTCTCACGGCACCATTATCGATTTCCATGGTTGGAAATGTATAAAATCAGTTTGTCTCTATTTCTCTGGACTTTTGCAGACCATCTCTGTCTTCCATTGACATTTCGACACTTAATTTCTCTATTCCAAGGAAAATGTTGCCAATCCATATGAGCGATTTGGCGTAATCTTCGTGCCAAAATCAAATCTCAACATTGTCGGTGAGTTTGGTAGACTGAGGAAAAATATGTTGCAACCAGGAAGTAAGAAAAAGCACAAGGAAAAACTTCGCCATTAGAACACATTTCGATATTTTGTGATTTTTTTCTGAGTTATGCTCAGATATGTTTTACATATATCTTATATATAATGACCAAACAATGTAATCCTAACTAAACGTGAAGTATTGCTTCCAAAAAAGAAACAGAAACTTAGCTATAACTACCTGCATCCATTTCGAGACTGCTTCGCTTTCATTTCTTCACTCGGCTACCGCTAGTAGACGCAGTTATGGAAGCCCGTTCCCGCCACCCCCACAAAAAATATCTGACTGCGAGTTATGAGATAATTATAAAATAGTAACTCATAATAATAATATACTAAGTAATAATTATGAGATAGTAAGTCATTATTTAGAAATCTGTATCACATTAATCCAATGTGCACTTTGCATCAGGCCCTTCTCAACGTTCAAGGGTAACCTTATGTACATCCTATTGTTGATCATACGTGTGTCTCTGTGTGTGTGTGTGTGTGTGTGTGTGAGAGAGAGAGAGAGTTTGTGGTGATATTTATCCATATTAATGTATCAGAGTTTTATGTTGAAGTGAGTTGGTGCCTGCTTGGTGACTGACATCTGGTTGACATCAGATTTAAAGACAATTTTCACAATTTAGGACCCGATCAGTATTTTTGATGTAAATTGCATGTTATAGAAGGTTTCAGACACTTCTTTTAATTTGTTTTTGAGAAACTTGCCCCAACAGCAATTTACTTCCTGGGCCTCATTCAGGAGATCCAGGGCATCCAAAAATAATTAACAAAGGCTCCAAAAACACCCAAATACATATTTTTTTCAGACTGCAAAGTTCTCTGTATCATGATGCAGGTCTTTCGATGTTGTACACATGAAATTGTGTCATGCCAAACTTTATCCACAACGTTATAATCCATTTTGTTGAATTCGAAGCGATAATTCTTGGCATGTATGCGTGTACTTCCTTGTTATTCTCGCTACTGCGCACATGTCAGTAGGTGGCGTGCTACTGGTACTAGTGTAACAGTAGAACTTTACGTCGTCCCCTCGCCCCGACACGGGCGCGAACCAGGGAACCTCTGCACACATCAACAACGGTTTGCCCACAAAGCATCGTTACCCATCGCTCCACAAAGGCCGCGGCTCTTGCAGAGCAAGGGGCAACCCTACTTAAAGTCTCAGAGCAAGTGACGTAACTGATTGAAATGCTACTAGCGCGTACCCGCTAACTAGCTAGCCATTTCACATCCGTTACACTAGTACTAGTTAGTTAGTTAGTTAGTTAGCTAGCTCTTTGTTGAGTGTTGCAGTAATTTCAGTCGCTGTAGTAGCTGACGTGTATGGTGTTGTGTCATCCGCATACAGAGAAACTCTGGCTTTACTCAAAGTCAGTGGATTGGTCGTTAGTAAAAATTGAAAAAAGCAAGGGGCCTAAACAGCTACACTGGGGAATGTTGGTGCATGTTGGTGCATGTGTCTGTGCCAACGTTGGTGAAGTAGGGGCCTGAGGGCACACAGTGTGTTGTGAAATCTGTGAATGTATTGTAATGTTTTAAAATTGTATAAACTGCCTTAATTTTGCTGGACCCCAGGAAGAGTAGCTGCTGCTTTGGCAGCAACTAATGGGGATCCATAATAAATACAAATACAAATGCAAGCCCTTACACAGCCTGGAGGTGTTTTGAGTCATTTTCCTGTTGAAAAACAAATTATAGTCCCACTAAGTGCAAACCAGTTGGGATGGCGTATCGTTACAGAATGCTGTGGTAGCCATGCTGGTTAGGTGTGCCTTGAATTCTAAAGAAATCACTGACAGTGTCACCAGCAAAGCAACCCCACACCATCACACCTCCTCCTTCATGCTTCACTGTGGGAACCACACATGCGGAGATCATCCGTTAACCTACTCTCCGTCTCACAAAGACATGGCGGTTGGAACCAAAAGTCTAAAATTTGCGCTCATCAGACTAAAGGACAGATTTACACCGGTCTAATGTCCCAATCAAATCAAAGTTTATTTGTCACGTGCGCCGAATACAACAGGTAGACCTTACAGTGAAATGCTTACAGGCTCTAACCAATAGGGCAAAAAAAGGTATTAGGTGAACAATAGGTAGGTAAAGAAATAAAAACAACAGTAAAAAAGACAGGCTATATACAGTAGCGACGCTATAAAAGTAGCGAGGCTACATACAGACACCGGTTAGTCAGGCTGATCGAGGTAGTATGTACATGTAGATATGGTTAAAGTGACTATGTGTATATGATGAACAGAGAGTAGCAGTAGTGTAAAAGAGGGGTTGGTGGGTGGTGGGTGGAACACAATGCAGATAGCCTGGTTAGCCAATGTGCGGGAGCAGTAGTTGGTCAGCCCAATTGAGGTAGTATGTAAAGGAGTGTATAGTTATAGTGACTATGCATATATGATAAACAGAGAGTAGCAGCAGCGTAAAACAAGGGGTGGGGGGGGGGGGGGGGGGGGGGGCACAATGCAAATAGTCAGGGTAGCCATTTGATTACCTGTTCAGGAGCCTTATGGCTTGGGGGTAAAAACTGTTGAGAAGCCTTTTTGTCCAAGACTTGGCACTCCAGTACCTCTTGCCATGCGATAGTAGAGAGAACAGTCTATGACTGGGGTCTTTGACAATTTAGGTCCTTCCTCTGACACCGCCTGGTGTAGAGGTCCTGGAGGGCAGGCAGCTTAGCCCCAGTGATGTACTGGGCCGTACGCACTACCCTTTGTAGTGCCTTACAGTCAGAGGCCGAGCAATTGCCGTACCAGGCAGTGATGCAACCAGTCAGGATGCTCTCGATGTTGCAGCTGTAGAACCTTTTGAGGATCTCAGGACCCATGTCAAATCTTTTTAGTTACCTGAGGGGGAATAGGCTTTGTTGTGCCCTCTTCACGACTGTCTTGGTGTGTTTGGACCATTATAGTTTGTTGTTGATGTGGACACCAAGGAACTTGAAGCTTTCAACCTGCTCCACTACAGCACCGTCGATGAGAATGGGGCCGTGCTCGGTCCTCCTTTTCCTGTAGTCCACAATCATCTCCTTAGTCTTGTTACGTTGAGGGATAGGTTGTTATTCTGGCACCACCCGGCAAGGGCTCTGACCTCCTCCCTATAGGCTGTCTCATCGCTGTCGGTGATCAGGCCTACCACTGTTGTGTCGTCTGCAAACTTAATGATGGTGTTGGAGTCGTGCCTGGCCATGCAGTCGTGGGTGAACAGGGAGTACAGTAGGGGACTGAGCACGTACCCCTGGGGAGCTCCAGTGTTGAGGATCAGCGTGGCAGATGTGTTGCTACCTACCCTCATCACCTGGGGGCGGCCCGTCAGGAAGTCCAGAATCCAGTTGCACAGGGAGGTGTTTAGTCCCAGGATCCTTAGCTTAGTGATGAGCTTTGAGGGTACTATGGTGTTGAACGCTGAGCTGTAGTCAATGAATAGCATCCTCACATAAGTGTTCCTTTTGTCCAGGTGGGAAAGGGCCGTGTGGAGTGCAATAGAGATTGCATCATCTGTGGAACTGTTTGGGCGGTATGCAAATTGGAGTGGGTTTAGGGTTTCTGGGATAATGGTGTTGATGTGAGCCATTACCAACCTTTCAAAGCACTTCATGGCCACGGACATGAGTGCTACGGGTCTGTAGTCATTTAGGCAGGTTTCCTTTGTGTTCTTGGGCACAGGGACTATGGTGGTCTGCTTGAAACATGTTGGTATTACAGACTCAATCAGGGACATGTTTAAAGTGTCAGTGAAGACACCTGCCAGTTGGTCAGCACATGCCCGGAGCACACGCCCTGGTAATCGGTCTGGCCCCGCAGCCTTGTGTATGTTGACCTGTTAAGCTCTTACTCACATCGGCTATGGAGAACATGATCACACAGTCGTCCGGAACAGCTGATGCTCTCATGCATGCCTCAGTGTTGCTTGTCTCGAAGCGAGCATAGAACTGGTTTAGCTCGTCTGTTAGGCTCGTGTCACTGGGCAGCTCACAGCTGTGCTTCCCTTTGTAGTCTGTAATAGTTTGCAAGCCCTGCCACATAAGACGAGCATCGGAGCCGGTGTAGTATAATTCAATCTTAGCTCTGTATTGACGCTTTGCCTGTTTGATGGTTCGTCGCAGGACATAGCATGATTTCTTGTAAGCTTCCGGATTAGAGTTCCGCACCTTGAAAGCGGCAGCTCTACCCTTTAGCTCAGTGCAAATGTTGCCTGTAATCCATGGCTTCTGGTTGGGGTATGTACGTACAGTCACTGTTGGGACGACATCCTCGATGCACTTATTGATAAAGCCAGTGACTGGTGTGGTGTACTCCTCAATGCCATCGGAAGAATCCCGGAACATGTTCAATTGCTCGTGTTTCTTGGCCCAAGCAAGTCTCTTCTTATTATTGGTGTCCTTTAGTAGTGGTTTCTTTGCAGCAATTCGACCATGAAGGCCTGATTCACGCAGTCTCCTCTGAACAGTTGATGTTGAGATGTGTCTCTTACTTGAACTTTGTGAAGCATTTATTTGGGGTGAAATTGTCACGCCCTGACCTTAGAGATCCTTTTATTTCTCAATTTGGTTAGGTCAGGGTGTGATTAGGGTGGGCATTCTAGTTTTCCGTTTTCTATGTAGGCCTGGTGTGGTTCCCAATCAGAGGCAGCTGTCTATCTTTGTCTCTGATTGGGGATCATATTTAGGCAGCCTTTTCCCACCTGTTGTTTGTGGAATCTTGTTTTTGTGTAGTGCCTGTGAACACTGCATTTACTTCAAGTTTCGTTTGCGCTTTATTGTTTTTGGTGAGTTTCATTTATTAAAACGTGGAACTCTACGCACGCTGCGCCTTGGTCCATTTATTCCAACAACGAACGTGACAGATACCTGTCACAGCCGTTGCCTAGGTGGAAATGACCGGACCAAGGTGCAGCGTGGTGAGCTTACATTTTCTTTTATTTAGAATGTCGCCAACAAAACAAGAAACAAAGAAATGACCGTGAAGCTTACTAGGGCTATAGTGCCACTAACAAAGTCAACTACCCACAAACACCAAAGGAAAAAAGGCTGCCTAAGTATGATTCCCAATCAGAGACAACGATAGACAGCTGTCCCTGATTGAGAACCACACCCGGCCAAAACATAGAAATACGGGGGGGGGGGGGGGGGGGGGGGGCACTGTCACGCCCTGGCCATAGAGAGGTTTTTATTCTCTATTTTGGTCAGGCCAGGGCGTGACAGTGCCCCCCCCCCCCCCAAAAGGTGCAAAACCTGACTCTATAGGGGAGGGTCCGGGTGGGCATCTATTCACAGGACTCTCGTCGCCGACCCCGGACTGGGAACCCTCGCCGCAGGCCCCGGACTGGGAACCCTCGCCGCAGGCCCCGGACTGGGGACCCTCGCCGCAGGCCCCGGACTGGGGACTCTCGTTGCAGGCCCCGGACTGGGGACCCTCGCTGCAGGCCCTGGACTGGGGATCCATGTTGCTGACCCCGGACTGGGGACCCTCGCTGCAGGCCCCGGACTGGGGACCCTCGTTGCCGACCCCGGACTTGGGACCCTCGCTGCAGGCCCCGGACTGGGGACCGTCGCTGGAGGCTCCGGACTGGGGACCGTCGCTGGAGGCGCCGGACTGGAGACCGTCGTTGGAGGCTCCGGACTGGCCCGTGGAGCATGCACAGGATGATCCGGGCTGTGGGGGAGCACTGGAGATCTGGTGCTTCTCCTTGGCACCACTCTTCCAGGCTGAATGCCCACTTTGGCCCGGCACCTCCAGAGAGCAGGCACAGGTCGAACCGGGCTGTGGGGGAGCACTAGAGATCTGGTGCTTAGACCTTGCACCGCTCCTCTTGGCTGAATGCCCGGCACGTACGGAGCGCAGGCATAGGACGAACCGGGCTGTCACAGCGCACCGGAGACACAGTGTGCAGAGCCGGCGCAAGACTCACCGGGCTGTGGAGGCACACTGGAGGTCTGGAGCGTAGAGCTGGCACAAGACGTGCAGGGCTGGAGAGGCGCACAGGAGGCCTGGTCCGTGGGGCTGACACAGTCTTCACCAGATGGCTAGCACGCACCTCAGGACGAGTATGGAGAGTTGACTCAGGTGACATTAACCTGAGGACACGCTCCGTAGGGCGAATGTCGTGCCTCATGCACCAACACAGCAGCTCTCTCCTAACTCTCTTCTCCAATCTCCCCATCAACTGTTTAACTGTCTCTGCTTCACTCCCCTCCAAGTTCACCTTCTTCTCCCCGACTGGCTCTGGTTCCAACCTCGGCTCAGCCGACCGTCCTGTGTGCCCCCGCCTCTCCTGGCCACGCTGCTTAGTCCTTTGGTGGTGGGTAGTTCTGTCATGGCCGTCGTCTAGGTGGAAATGACCGGACCAAGGTGCAGCGTTGTGAGCGTACATTTTCTTTTGATTGAGAACGACACCCGGCCAAAACATAGAAATACAAAACATAGAAATAAAGAAACTAGAATGTCCACCCTAGGCGTGACAAAATCTGAGACTGGTAGCTCTAATGAACTTATCCTCTGCAGCAGAGGTAACTCTGGGTCTTCCTTTCCTGTGGTGGTCCTCATGAGATCCAGTTTCATTATAGCGCTTGACGGTTTTTGCGACTACACTTGAAGAAAATTTCAAAGAACTTGAAATGTTCCGTATTGACTGAGCTTCACGTCTTAAAGTAATGATGGACTGTCGTTTCTCTTTGCTTATTTGAGCTGTTATTGCCATTATATGGACTTGGTCTTTTACTAAATAGGGCTATCTTCTGTGTACCACCCATACCTTGTCAAAATACAACTGATTGGCTCAAACGCATTAAGAAGGACAGAAATTCCACAAATTAACTTTTAACAAGGCACACCTGTTAATTGAAATGCATTCCAGGTGACTACCTCATGAAGGACATCGCCGCGCCTGTCAAGGACCAGCAGAAATTGAAATCCAGGTAAGATATATGCTATAATGTTAGCTAGCTAGCTAATAAAGTAACATCACTGATGAAAGGGGGAACACTGAGTCTGTTGCTATTTAGCGCTAAAAGTTTGCTACGTAGCCAGCCTTGCAAGTGTGTGTTTCAGAATAAGGTAAACAACTAGCTAGCTATTTTCAGGTTGTTTTGTGCTTCACTATTATTATATAATTCTACCAAACATGTATTTTGCTAACATTAGATGGCTTAGGGCGCTTTCACATATGCCCTGTATGATTTGGATCCTGTAGCTTTTGTTTAGGTACCCTGATTGGCTAGGTATAGCTATAGTTATGTCTATATTTGTATTTGTGTTTATTAAGGATCCCCATTAGCTGCTGTCAAGGCTTCCTGGGGTCAAGCAACATTAAGGCAGTCATAAAGCATGAATGAAATGCAGTATCTCATCCAGGCGAGTCGCGTGGACATTTTTGTCCGTTGTAAACAAACTAGCTAGCTAACATTGTGTAGAATGTGTGTCTCGTAAATCTGATCCTGAAACGGTTATGTCCAGGTCTTGTAAAAGCAAAACGTGTTTTGTATAATTCTCACAAATGCTACCGGGAACTGAATTTCATATGGGAAACGCCCCCTAAATTGAACATCATAAGCTGGAGGTAGGATGACAGTGGATTACGGATAACCATGGTTCTATTATTGGGTAGGCTAATGTGTTCAATACTTAGTGTGAGACCCTGGCCAGGCTGGATCCAGTTGTGTTTTACACTTTTCTATTTATCTATGTTATGCATGCTGATGTCGGTGGCAGCACAGAAATTTGTGGATTGCCCATGGCTGTTGAGATTTCCAGTGTACCACAATCTACCACAATCTACCCCACACCAACTGTAACTCCAAGCAAAAGTCAACCTGCAACCCATGGAACAACTGCATCATTGGAGTCTGTAGATATCACAGAACTGAAATTGCTGCTCTCCAGTCCACAGCAGGCATACCCACGTACAAAGCATTTGTGTTCATTTCTCTACCATAAGCCGCTTCCAACATCGTTTTAGAGAATTTGGCAGTACGTCTAACCGGCCTCACAACCGCAGACCACGTGGAACCACGCCAGCCCTGGATCTTCACATCTGGCTTCTTCACCTGCGGAATCGTCCGAGACCAGCCACCCAGACAGCTGATGAAACTGTGGGTTTGCACACCCAAAGAATTTATGCACAAGTAGTCAGAAACCGTCTCAGGGAAGCTCATCTGCGTGCTCGTCGTCCTCAACAGGGTCTTGACCTGACTGCAGTTCCAGGTCGTAACTGACTTCAGTGGGAAAATACTCACCTTCGATGGCCACTAGCATTCCGGAGAAGTGTGCTTTTCACAGATGAACCCCGGTTTCAACTGTACAGGGCAGATGCATGGCGTTGTGTGGGCGAGTGGCTTGCTGATGTCAATGTTGTGAACAGAGTGCCCCATGGTGGAGGTGGGGTAATGGTATGGGCAGGCATAAGCTACGGACAACAAACACAGAGATACCGTGACGAGATCCTAAGGCCCATTGTCGTGTCATTTATCCGCCACCATGACCTCATGTTTCAGCATGATAATGTCGCAAGGATCTGTACACAATTTCTGGAAGCTGAAAATGTCCCAGTTCTTCCATGGCCTGCATACTCATCAGACATATTACCCATTGAGCATGTTTGGGATGCTCTGGATTGACACATACGGCAGCGTGTTCCAGTTCCCACCAATATCCAGTAACTTCGCACAGCCATTGAAGAGGAGTGGGACAACATTCCACAGCCCACAATCAACAGCATGATCAAGTCTATGTGTAGCAGTGTGATGTTGTTCCCCTAGATTATGCACCAAGTTGCACACAAGGACCAATTCAAATAGGCCAGGTCAAGAGAGGATGTTAATAATTTGATAATAATAATAATAATCCAGTGTATTTTTTTATTTAATTACAGCTGCATAGCTAATGTTTTTCTTTGGTGTAGAAACACTTTTTCATATCAATATTGTACATACATGTGATTGTAAAAGTTGTGTATATTTTGGTTTGGCCCATCGTGGGTTATCTGTATTTCCGTACCCCCTTATTGTTCTCTTTTGCCTGACCTTCGGCTAGCAAGGTATGTTGTCCTTGTCTCCGAAATTGTTTAATATAAAACCGTCATAATGTTACACAATGTACTGTTATGCTACCAGAAGTTTGTTACAATGTGGATAATATAAAGATTTATGTTAACAAGTTTCACAAAGCTCGCTAACTAGGGTATCTATTGTAACTTGTGAGTACTTGGGACAGTGTTTGAGTGAGTGTCCATGTGCTTGCGCAGGTGCCTGAGAGCTAGGACGGGGTTAACATAATGTGTGTTGTCTCTTCGTGTGCAGGGCAAATAAAAATAATTAAACTAGCAGACCTTCAGTTGTGGCAGCGTCCTAATTAAAAGTACACAACGCAAAATGAACCACGCTACATATGCAAAGGAGATTTGTCGTGCTTAAGGCAAATGGTGGTCAGACTAGATACTGACTTGTTTTCTGATCCACGCCCCTACCTTTTTTTTAAGGTATCTGTGACCAACAGAATGCATATCTGTATTCCCACTCATGAAATCCATAGATTAGGGTCTAATGCATTTATTTCAATTGACTGATTTCCTCATCATGAACTGTAAACTCAGTAAAATCATTGAAATTGTTGCATGTTGCGTTTATATTTTTGTTCAGTGTCTATAGTTATCAGAAATAATAATATCCACACTGCATATCAAAACAGTTATCAATAATTATTTTGCTTATACACTACCGTTCAAAAGTTTCGGGTCACTTAGAAATGTCCTTGTTTTCCATGAAAACATACATGAAATGAGTTGCAAAATGAATAGGAAATATAGTCAAGACATTGACAAGGTTATAAATAACGAGGTGTAATTTAAATAATAATTGTGTCCTTCAAACGTAGCTTTCGTCAAAGAATCCTCCATTTGCAGCAATTACAGCCTTGCAGACCTTTGGCAGTCTAGTTGTCAATTTGTTGAGGTAATCTGAAGAGATTTCACCCCATGCTTCCTGAAACACCTCCCACAAATTGGATTGGCTTGATGGGCACTTCTTGCGTATATTGCGCAAATATTGTACCTGGGTTTGGTTGGCTGTAGCACTTAGTAGTAAAAACAACTATGAATACAAAATAAATAAAAACCTGTTCACCAAAAGCCACAGAACCGTCTTTAAAGGCAACCATCTGTCTGGTATACGGTCAAGCTGCTCCCACAACAGCTCAATAGTGTTGAGATCCAGTGAATGTCCTGGCCACTCCATTATAGACAGAATACCAGCTGACTGCTTCTTCCCTAAATAGTTATTGCATAGTTTGGAGCTGTGCTTTGGGTCATTGTCCTGTTCTAGGAGGAAATTGGCTCCAATTAAGCGCCGTCCACAGGGTACGGCATGGTGTTGCAAAATAGAGTGATAGCCTTCCTTCTTCAAGATCCCTTTTACCCTGTACAAATCTCCCACTTTACCACCACCAAAGCACCCCCAGACCATCACATAGCCTCCGCCACCATGCTGACAGATGGCGTCAATCACTCCTCCAGCATCTTTTCATTTTTTCTGCGTCTTTCTTGTCCTTCTTTGTGATCCGAACACCTCAAACTTAGATTCGTCTGTCCATAACACTTTTTTCCAATCTTCCTCTGTCCAGTGTCTGTTCTTTTGCTCATCTTAATCTTTTCTTTTTATTGGCCAGTCTGAGATACGGCAACTCTGGCTAGGCCAGCATCCCGGAGTCGACACTTCACTGTTGACGTTGAGACTGGTGTTTTGCGGGTAATATTTAATGAAGATGCCTGTTGAGGACTTGTGAGGTGTCTGTTTCTCAAACTAGACACTGTAATGTACTTGTCCTCTTGCTTAGTTGTGCACCGGGGCCTCCCACTCTTCTTTCTATTCTGGTTAGGGCCAGTTTGCGCTGTTCTGTGAAGGGAGTAGTACAGAGTGTTGTACGAGATCTTCAGTTTCTTGGCAATTTCTCGCATGGAATAGCCTTCATTTCTCAGAACAAGAATAGACTGACGAGTTTCAGAAGAAAGTTCTTTGTTTCTGGCCATTTTGAGCCTCTAATCGAACCCACAAGTGCCGATGCTCCAGATACTCAACTAGTCTAAAGAAGGCCAGTTTTATTGCTTCTTTAATCAGAACAACCATTTTCAGCTGTGCTAACATAATTGCAAAATGGTTTTCTAATGATCAATTAACCTTTTCAAATTATAAACTTGGATTAGTTAACACAATGTGCCATTGGAACACAGGAGTGATGGTTACTGATAATGGGCCTCTGTAAGCCCATGTAGATATTCCATTAAAAAATCTGCCGTTTCCAGCTACAATAGTCATTTACAACATTAACAATGTCTACACTGTATTTCTGATGAATTTTATGTTATTTGAATGGACAAAAAATTAGCTTTTCTTTCAAAAACAAGGACATTTCTCAGTGACCCCAAACTTTTGAACGGTAGTGTATAGATTTTTTTTTAATCACTTACCATCTCTATACCTAAAAGAACATCATTGTAAATAAGAATTTGTTCTTAACTGACTTGCCTAGTTAATTAAAGGTTAAATAAAAATTTGGCATTGTCTTGTTGCTTTTTGTGTTTTTGTTTTGTCACATGAAACCTCAAGTGAATTGACCACTGCTCCAAGTCACCCAGAATCAGCCCATAAAGTTGCACCACAAGTGAATTGAACACATTAAAATCAAATCAAATCAAATTTGTGCGAGTGTAGCGAAATTTGTCATTTCTAACAAGTAATCAAACAATTTCACAACAACTACCTTATACACACAAGTGTAAAGGGATTAATAAGAATATTTACATAGAAATGGATGAGCAATGGCCGTGCGGCATAGGCAAGATGCAGTAGATGGTATAGAGTACAGTATATACATATGAGTTGAGTAATGTAGGGTATGTAAACATTATATAAAGTGGCATTGTTTAAAGTGACTAGTGAAACATTTATTACATTCAATTTTGTATTATTAAAGTGGCTAGAGATTTGAGTCAGTATGTTGGCAGCAGCCATTCAATGTTAGTGATGGCTGTTTAACAGTCCGATGGCCTTGAGATAGAAGCTGTTTTTCAGTCTCTTGGTCCCAGCTTTGATGCACCTGTACTGACCTCACCTTCAGGATGATAGTGGGGTGATCAGGCAGTGGCTCGGGTGGTTGTTGTCCATGATGATATTTATGGCCTTCCTGTGACATCGGGTGGTGTAGGTGTCCTGGAGGGCAGGTAGTTTGTCCACGGTGATGCGTTGTGCAGACCTCACTACCCTCTGGAGAGCCTTACGGTTGTGGGCGGAGCAGTTACCGTACCAGGCGGTGATACAGCCCGACAGGATGCTCTCGATTGTGCATCTGTAAAAGTTTGTGAGTGTTTTAGGTGACAAGCCACATTTCTTCAGCCTCCTGAGGTTGAAGAGGCGCTGTTGCGCCTTCTTCACTACGCTGTCTGTGTGGGTGGACCATTTCAGTTTGTCCGTGATGTGTACACCGAGGAACTTAAAACTTTCCACTCTTAAAAAGGTTTTAGGATTTCAACATGTGTTAGAATTTGTAGACCTTAAGATCTTACACCTTAGATCAGTGTTTTCCTTAACATCACACATTTTAATTGTAGCCCCGGATAAAAACACCTGACAGGCAACCACTGCTGCAGGTGAACACCTGACAGGCAACCACTGCTGCAGGTGAACACCTGACAGGCAACCACTGCTGCAGGTGAACACCTGACAGGCAACCACTGCTGCAGGTAAGCACCTGACAGGCAACCACTGCTACAGGTAAAGACCTGACAGGCAACCACTGCTGCAGGTGAACACCTGACAGGCAACCACTGCTGCAGGTGAACACCTGACAGGCAACCACTGCTACAGGTGAACACCTGACAGGCAACCACTGCTGCAGGTAAACACCTGACAGCCAACCACTGCTGCAGGTGAACACCTGACAGGCAACCACTGCTGCAGGTAAACACCTGACAGACAACCACTGCTGCAGGTAAGCACCTGACAGGCAACCACTGCTACAGGTAAAGACCTGACAGGCAACCACTGCTACAGGTAAAGACCTGACAGGCAACCACTGCTGCAGGTGAACACCTGACAGGCAACCACTGCTGCAGGTGAACACCTGACAGGCAACCACTGCTGCAGGTAAACACCTGACAGGCAACCACTGCTGCAGGTAAAATGGGATGGTTTTGCAATGGACAGGTCATGGATTCTATACAGGGCCTTGGTGACTGGAGACATATGGTCTAGGGTTAGGAAGAAGCTAATCACATTGTTTTCAAATCTTTGTAGGCTTGGTAAAAGTTACACAATTTCACTTTTTTCCCAGTAATGCTTGTCACTGTCATTGTGCATACTTTGTATTCATATTTTTAGGAAAGGTAGACACCAGGCAGACTTGGTGTGTAAATCTTACGTGGTAGTGAAAAAAATGCTAATTGTTGTTTAATATCTCCTCAGGCACACCCAGGTACAGTATGGTTTTCCCAAAACAAACCAAAGCCTGAGTTGCTAAGAAAATGTACAAGCCAACAAAACAGACCTTCCGGTTGGACCTGGTAGCGCGTGTGCTGAAAAGACAGGAGAACAAGAACTCAATCTCCCATGTACAACTTTCAAGATGACCACCCAAGAACATAGCCAGTGTTCCCAGACCAGATGAGGCCGAGACTGTAGCTGCACACCGGTCCAGATTCGGACTCCTGCTCCTTACCTATGTAGCTCAAAAAGAACAAAATGAATGTTCCCACTCTGGTGCCGACACCCCACTGAGAGTTCCTGCTCCCTAATCACAGCCACCACACAAATGGTAATTAAAACCGGTTTAGGCCAACTTGGATGATTTTTTATTTATTTACAGATTAGTAGTAAATTACTCAAATCAATGTGGCACACAGTTTTCCCACCCTCATTTTTTTCTGCCCAATTGGTAGTTACAGTCTTGTCCCATCGCTGCAACTCCCATACGGACTCGGGAGAGGCGAAGGTCGAGAGTCATGCATCCTCCGAAACACTGCCCTGCCAAGTCGCACTGCTTCTTGACACACTGCTAAACCAGCAGCACCAATGTGTCAGAGGAAACACTGAACAACTGGCGACCGAAGTCAGTATGCATGCGCCCGGCCCGCCACAGGAGTCGCTAGAGTGCGATGGGACAAGGAAATCCCGGGCGGCCAAACCTTCCCCTAACCCGGTGTCAGGACCCGGTGCGAGAAACAGTCACTAATAATCGTCAGAACCCAGAAGATGAGGCAGACACAGCAGTACTAGAGATGGTGGTTTAATAAAAGAACAAAATCTTCAGGCAAAGAAACTAAATCCACAATGTCCAAAAATAAAGCCAAGAGGCACAAAATGGAAATCCTCCAAAATACATAAGAAACTCCACAAAGTGGTAAAAAACAGCAGGGAAAAACAAACCTCAAAAGACTACTCAAATAATACACAAGAATTAAACCAGAGAACCTCTGGAAAATCCAACGAGAAATATCTGTATAAAACAAGGCTTGGGCTGGGGCTGGGTGCTAACTTACAAACACTGAGCAAGGAACTGAGGAACACACAGGGTTTAAATACTAACAAGGGAATGACCTACAGGTGCAAACAATAATTAGAGCAAGAAAAACAAAAGGTACAAAAAAGGTGCAATGGGGACATCTTGTGACCAAAACCCGAACAGTCTTGGCCAAAACCTGACACCCGGACGACACTGGGCCAATTGTGCGATGCCTCTTGGGTCTCCCGGTCGCAGCCAGCTGCAACAAAGCCGGGCTCCTAACCAACCGTGCTATTCTGTTAGTTTTTTCGCGTTGTTTGTAACTTATTTTTTTATAATGTTGCTGCTACCGTCTAAAATGACCGAAAATAACTTCTGGACATCAGAACAGAGCTTACTCACCTCGAACTGGACAACGATTTTCTCTTTAACAAGTCCAACGCGAAGGATATACTGCTTTATCAGGAACGGGCCCAAATCCCCATCATTTGCGTGAAGAAAAGACAAAGAAAAAGGGGGCAAAAGTCAGCCTGCATTCTGAGAATTTGTAGGCGAGTGAGTAAACCTCCACTACCATCCGTTCTATTGGCCAACGTGCAATCATTGGAAAACAAAATGGATGATATACGATCAAGACTATCCTACCAACTGGACATTAGGGTTAGGGTTAGTAATATCTTATGTTTCATCGAGTCGTGGCTGAACAACGACACAGATAATATAGAGCTGGCAGGATTTTCCATGCATCGGCGGGACAGAGAAACTACGTCTGGTAAGACAAAGGGTTGGGGTGTGTGTCTATTTGTCAATAACAGCTTGTGCGCGATGTCTAATATTAAAGAAGTCTTGAGGTATTGCTTGCCTGAGGTAGAGTACCTTATGATAAGCTGTAGACAACACTATCTACCAAGATAAGATAAGATCTACCTATATTATTTGTAGCCGTCTAGTTACCACCACAGACCGATGCTGGCACTAAGACCACACTCAACCAGCTGTATAAGGTCATAAGCAAACAAGAAAATGATCATCCAGAAGCGGCACTACTAGTGGCCGTGGACTAATGCAGGCAAACTTAAATCTGTTTTACCTAATTTCAACATGTGCAACCAGAGGGAAAAAAACTCTAGACCATCTTTACTCCACACACAGAGATGCATTCAAAGCTCTCCTGAGCCCTCCATTTGGAAAATCTGACCATAGTTCTATCCTCCTGATTCCTGCTTACAAGCAAAAACTAAAGAAGTACCATTGACTCGCTCAATACGGAAGTGGTCAGATGACCCGGATGCTACGCTACAGGACTGTTTTGCTAGCACAGATTGGAATATGTTCTGGGATTCATCCAATGGCATTGAGGAGTATACCACCTCAGTCATCAGCTGAGTGTGCATCGACGACAGTGCATCGACGACATCGTCCCCACAGTGACCGTACGTACATAATCCAACCAGAAGCCATGGGTTACAGACAACATCCGCATCGAGCTAAAGGCTAGAACTGCCGATATCAAGGAGTGGGACACTAATCCGGATGCTTATAAGAAATCCCGCTACGCCCTCAGACGAACCATCGAACAGGCAAAGCGTCAATACAGGATTAAGATTGAATCTTACTACACCGGCTCTGACGCTCATTGGATGTGGCAGAGCTTGAAAACTATTAAGGATTACAAAAGGAAACCCAGCTGCGAGCTGCCCAGTGACGTGAGCCTACCGGACAAGCAAAATGCCTTTTATGCTCGCTTCAAGGCAAGCCACACTGAAGCATGCATGAGAGCACCAGCTGTTCCAGACAACTATGTGATAACACCCTCGGTAGCCAATGTGAGCAAGACCTTTAAACAGGTCAACATCCACAAATCCGCGGGGCCAGACGGATTACCAGGACTTGTACTCAAACCATGCGCGGACCAACTGGTAAGTGTCTTCACTGACATTTTCAACCTCTCCCTGACCGAGTCTGTAATACCTACATGTTTCAAGCAGACCACCATAGTCCCTGTGCCCAAGGAAGCGAAGGTAACCTGCCTAAATGATTACCGCCCCGTAGCACTCACGTCGGTAGCCATGAAATGCTTTGAAAGGCTGGCCATGGCTCACATCAACAGCATCATCCCGGATACCCTAGACCAACTCCAATTCGCATACCGCTCCAACAGATCCACAGATGACGTAATCTCAATTGCACTCCACACTGCCCTTTCCCACCTGCACAAAAGGAACACCTATGTGAGAATGCTGTTCATTGACTATAGCTCAGCGTTCAACACCATAGTGCCCACAAAGCTCATCACTAAGATAAGAACCCTGGGACTAAACACCTCCCTCTGCAACTGAATCCTGGACTTCCTGACGAACCGCCCCCAGGTGGTAAGGATAGGCAACAACACGTCTCCACACTTGATCCTCAACACTGGGGCCCCTCAGGAGTGGATGCTCAGTCCCCTCCTGTACTCCCTTTTCGACCAAGACTGTGTGGCCAAACACGACTCCAACACCATCAATAAGTTTGCTGATGACACAACAGTACGATGCAGTGCCTTAGACCGTTGCGCCACTCGGGAGACCCCAAGTTTCAAGTTTTTAATGTCACATGCACAACTACAGTGAAAATCCTTTAAATAGAAATAAGAACATGAGAAAGTAGGTAAGCTATATACAGGGTCAGTTCCAATACCATATTTACAATGTACAAGGATACTGGAGTGACAGAGGTAGATATGTATAGTGGTAAGGTGACTAGGCATTAGGATTTATGATAAACAGAGTAGCAGCAGAGTAAATTATGATTGTATGTGAGTGTGCGTGTTATATGCGTGTGAGCAAAAGTGAGTGTGTAGCATGATGTTCACAGGACTTGGTAAAAAAATATTGCCTTTTGTCGAGATTGAAGCTATCTTTTTCCTTACATCACACACACACACACACACACACACACAAACTGTTGCTACTGCGCAACTACCTATGCCACATTATACAACGGGTGGGTCTAATCCTCAATGCTGATTGGTTAAAACAGCATTCCAGCTGGTGTCTATTCCACAAGTACCACCGGCTAAATCTAAGATGTTTAAATGTCTGTTTACTCTGTTCCATCTGACTGCACTGTCTCATCAGCCCAGCCACGCAATTTATAAACATGATCTCCACTATAAAATGCATCTAGAAATGATCTCACATTTCTTTTATACTAACATTTAGTTGTCAATTGAACAAAGTTCAAACTAAACGAAGTGCAGCTATTTAGCAGTCTTTCCAGCTTCAGTTTGAAGTGATTGTGTTGCTGTGTTGTTGGCTAGCTCCTCTGAACAACAGTGTCCTGACGAGTGAGAAAATGTTCTATGCCAGGCGAAATTGCACCTCGTTATTTCATTACTATGGATGAATCCAAATAAATGTCACTAAAAAACAGCTTAAACAAATGCAAATGCGACTACTTTGCTGTTATTCTGGCTGCACTTTTTTGAAGTGACTGTAAGTTAACCGTAGTTGGCTAGCTAGCAAGCAAGGGATAAGAACGTTGCCAGCCAGTATGGAAATGGAACATTTAGAACGAACAACTGTCCATAGATATAGAACAAAAAGACTGAACGACTGGGTTGCATCTCTAGCAACCGAACCTATAGAATGAATGACCAGTCGGCTTGGGTCCCGACACAACCCTTGATTTGTGTCGGGACTGTTCTTGTGGAAGGATGAAATAGTATAAATAAATAAATAAATATAAATAAAGTTTTTGAAATTAAAATATGTCAATCATTATTTGAATATGTTGGTAACCCGTTGTATAAAAGTGATAGTGCCCTCGAAGCCGGTGTTTGCAGGTTATACTGTATTGGCACGGTTTGCTGGCCATCGACTTTGTCTCGGGCCTAACAACACCCATGCCAATATATCCTCCAAAAACCAGCTTCGAGGGCATTATCACTTAAACAACTACCTCTTACTTGACTCAACTGCAATGTACCCACCCAACCTACCCTAAGCATTATTACTATATATTTTACTGTTCAAATCCAGTCATTTTATCCTACCAACCACCATCTAGCTAACTGATGCTACTGTATTGCACTGATAGTGTAGAGAATCCCCTCTGAACCCTCTCTCTTTGACCCAGGGAGTAAGGGAGCGTTTGTGATTATCTCTCGAACTCTCACAGAAGGCTCCCTAGTAACCTCCATAACAACGGCATTGTGAATTGCCCTCTATTGCAAAACAATAGTCCGGCTCTGGTTGGGGGATGGTAAGCTACTTGATGCAGCCTGTTAATGATAAAACTCCCAGGGTTCAGAGGGGATTTTCTACAGAAACTGTCAATATATTATTATGTATTTCATCTGTGAAATAAAACTATTATACATGTTCATTCCTCAATTGGAAATGTAAAAGTTGACAATGTATTATTTTCCCTCAGAAAATAATTCAAAGTGATTATACTGTTTTTGGTGTTCTTATACATCCATAGCACAGGTGTCAATTGGGATTTTTCAAGGCTATGTGTTGCATGTATAGTAAGGAGTATTTGATCTTGTACACATTGGCAGTAGAATTGCAGTATACAAACAAAACATTTATGAATGAGAAAATGAGATAGAAACTAAGGGAAGGGAAATGTGACGGGCCATCCGTGGAAGGTTGTTCAAAGGATTCTGAAGGCGTCATCTGCCTCCTTGACTTCAGTGTAGACACCGGTGGATGAGGGGTACTTGTTGCGGATGGTTCTGACGACATACTGTAACCGGGTAACACTTTTCTCTGACCGCTGCCATTCTGTACCCTTTTCACACCTCATTCCAAGACCACTCTGTGAGCCACAAGTCTATACTGCCGAGAAAAGTATTGAAGGAAAAAGAACAAGTCAGCTGTGTGAAAGCAGAATAGCAATAGGTAGCAGGTGCATCGAAATGGAATTCAAAATGTTGAAGATGTCACGCCCTGACCTGTTTACCCCGCTATCATCCAGTAGGTGAGGTCAGTACAGGTGCATCAAAGCTGGGACAGAGAGACTGAAAAACAGCTTCTATCTCAAGGCCATCAGACTGTTAAACAGCCATCACTAACATAGAGTGGCTGCTGCCAACATACTGACTCAAATCTCTTGCCACTTTAATACATTTAATAAATGGATTTAATAAAGGTATCACTAGTCACTTTAAAGAATGCCACTTTAATTATGTATACATATCCTACATTACTCATCTCATATGTATATACTGTATTCTATACCATCTCCTGCATCTTGCCTATGCCGCACGGCCATCACTCATCCATATATTTATATGTACATATTCTTATTCATCCCTTTACATTTGTGTGTGTAAGGTCGTCGTTGGGAATTTGTTAGATTACTTGTTAGATATTACTGCACAGTCGGAACTAGAAGCACAAGCATTTCGCTACACTTGCATTAACATCTGCTAACCATGTGTATGTGACCAATACATTTGATTTGATTTGAGGAGCTTCTTGGCCTTCCTGTGACATCGGATGCTGTAGGTGTCCTGGAGGGCAGGCAGTGTGCTCCCGGTGATGCGTTGGGCAGACCTCACCACCCTCTGGAGAGCCCTGCGGTTGCGGGTGGTGCAGTTGACGTATCACCACGTGGTGATACAGTCTGACATGATGCTTTCAGTGGTGCATCTGTCAAAGTTTGTGAGGGTCTTAGGGGTCAAGCCACATTTTTTCAGCCTCCTGAGGTTGAAGAGATGCCGTTGTGCCTTCTTCACCACACTGTCTGCGTGGGTGGACCATTTCAGATTGTCAGTGATGTCTACGCCGATTAACTTGAAGCTCTTCACCTTCTGCACTGCGGTCCCGTTGATGTGGATGGGGGCGTGCTCCCTCTGCTGTCCATGATAAGCTCCTTTGTTTTGTTGACGTTGAGAGAGAGGTTATTTTCCTGGCACCACGCCGCCATGGCCCTCACCTCCTCCCTGTAGGCTGTCTCGTCATTGTTGGTAATCAGGCCTACCACTGTTGATGATTGAGTTGGAGGCGTACGTGGTCATGGGTCAACAGGGAGTACAGGAGGGGGCTGAGTACGCACACTTGTGGGGACCCTGTGTTAAGGATCAGTGTAGTGGAGGTGTTGTTGCCTACCTTCACCACCAGAGGGCGGCCCGTCAGGAAGTCCAGGACCCAGTTGCACAGGCGGGGTTAAGACCCAGGGCCCCGAGCTTAATGATGAGCTTGGAGGGTACTATGGTGTTGAAGGCTGAGCTGTAGTCAATGAACAACATTCTTACGTAGGTATTCCTCTTGTCCAGATGGGATAGGGCAGTGCAATGGCGATTGCATAATCTGTGGATCTATTTGGGCGGTATGCAAATTGCAGTGGGTCTAGGGTGACAGGTCAGGTAGAGGTGATAGGATCCTTGACTAGTCTTTCAAAGCACTTCATGATGACAGAAGTGAGTGCTACAGGGCGATAGTCATTTCGTTTGGTTACCTATGCTTTCTCGGGTACAGGAACAATGGTGGACATCTTGAAGCAAGTGGGGACAGCAGACTGGGATAGGGAGAGATTGAATATGTCCAATAACACTCCAGCCAGCTTGTCTGCTCTGAGGACGCATGCTCTGAGGACGCGGCTAGGGATGCCGTCTGGGCATACAGCCTTGCGAGGGTTAACACGCTTACATTTCTTACTCACAACGACCACGGAGAACGAGCGCTCACAGTCCTCGGGAGCGGCCTGTGTCAGTGGCCCTGTGTTATCCTCAAATTAGGCCAAGAAGGTGTTTAGCTTATCCGGGAGCAAGACATCGGTGGCCGCAACGTGGATGGTTTCCCCTTTATAATCTGTGATTGTCTGGAGTCTGTGCCACATAAGTCTTGTGTCTGAGCCGTTGAATTGCGACTCCACTTTGTCTCTGTACTGACGTTTTGCCTGTTTGATTTCCTTACGGAGGACGTAACTGGACTGTTGGTATTCAATCATATTCCCAGTCAACTTGCCGTGGTTAAATGCGGTGCTTCGGCTTCAGTTTTGCGCGAATGCTGCCATCTATCTACGTTTTTTTGTTTGGATAGGTTTTAATCGTCACAGTGGGAACAACATCCCCTATACACTTCCTGATGAACTCAGTCATACGTCAATATTATTTTCAGAATCAACCTGTTACATGTCCCAATCCACGTGATCAAAACATTCTTGAAGCATGGATTCCAGTTAGCCTGACCAGCGTTGATAAGACCTTAGCATGGACACTTCCTGTTTGAGTTTCTGCCTATAGGAAGGGAAGAGAAGAATGGAGTAGTGATCTGATTTGCTGAAGGCGAGGTCGGGAGATGGCCTTGTAGCCATCCCGGAAGGGAGAGTAACAATGGTTGAGAGTTTTTGAAGCACGAGTACTGCAGGTGATGTGTTGATATAACTTTGGTAGTGTTTTCCTCAGATTTGCTTTATTAAAGTCCCCAGCTATAATAAATGCGGCTTCAGGATATGCAGTTTGCACAAGGTCCAGTGTAGTTCCTTGAGAGCTGTCGTGGTATCAGCTAGAGGGGAAATATACACAGCTGTGACGATAACCAAATAAATTTCTCTGAGGAGGTAACGCGGTGGGCATTTGATTGTGACGCATCGCACACAAAACAGGCCAATCAACTCAAGCTGTGCACATAAACTGAATGTTGATGGTAGGAAAAAGGCTAATAAAATAACTTACTTAGAGAGACGTGTCGTGAAAGAGAGGAAAGTTTTTTTAAATTAAAGCGGTGTGTATGAAAAACAATGGAGATGGAAGAGACTGAGGAGAGTCAACCCAGTGTCTGAAGGCGAGGAGGAGAATCCTTGAAGAAGATGATGAGGAGAATCCCTGAAGAAGATGAGGAGGAGAATCCTTGAAGAAGTTGAGGAGGAGAATCCCTGGCTGCATTTCAGTGACCAGTTCTCCTTCAAGCACAGGAGAGGAGACAGTGTAATCATGCAATGCAAGCTGCTTACCCACAATGGTAAAAAAAAAACTCTGCCTTGAACTTGAGGAAATGTGTAGAGCTAAGATAACTAGATATTAATGCTTACTTTTTTTCTATGGATGGCTTTAGCAGCTAGTAGCCTAGTTATATAGCATGTTAGCATGCTAACTTTAGCTGGCTTTCCTTGCAGTTAAGTTAGCTTGCTGGCTACATCACCCGATGATAATAGCATTTATTGTGTCTAGCACGTCATTGTCACTATGTGTGGTGGTGGCTGGCCATGTAAGTTATCTGGGCTAGCTAACAACATTAGCTAGGCTAATATCAGCAAGTGAACTACCATCATCCCAGACACACTAGACCCACTCCAATTTGCATACCACCCCAACAGATCCACAGATGAGGCTATCTCTATTGCACGCCACAGGGCCATTTCCCACCTGGGCAAAAGGAACACCTATGTGATAATGCTGTTCATTGACTACAGCTCAGTGTTCAACACCATAGTGGCCTCCAAGCTCATCACTAAGCTAAGGACCCTGAGACTGAACACCTCCCTCTGCAACTGGATCCTGAACTTTGTGAAGTTCCTCGGTGTCCACATTTCTAATTTTATTACATTTTTATTTAATCTTTAACTAGGCAAGTCAGTTAAGAACACATTTTTATTTACAATGACGGCCTACCAAGAGGCAAAGGCCTCCTGGGGGCTGGGATTATAAATAACAAATAAAATACAAATATAGGACAAAACACACATCACGACAAGAGAGACACAACAACACTACACAAAGAGAGACCTAAGACAACAGCATAGCATAGCAGCAACACATGAAAACACAGCATGGTAGCAACACAACATGACAACAACATGGTAGCAACACAACGTGGCAGCAGCACAACATGGTAGCAGTACAAAACATGGTACAAACATTATTGCGCACAGACAACAGCACAAGGGCAAGAAGGTAGAGAAAACAATACATCATGCGAAGCAGCCACAACTGTCACTAAGGTTCTATCATGATCCAAATACACCAACACAGTCACGTAGAGGGCACGACAATGCCTCTTCCCCCTCAGCAGGCTAAAAAGTTTCTGCATGGACCCTCAGAACCTCAAAGAGTTATACATCTGCACCAGCGAGAGCATCATCACTGGCTGCATAATCGCTTGGTATAGCAACTGCTTAGCATCCGACCGCAAGGCGCTACAGAGGGTAGTGCGTATGGCCCAGTACATTGCTCGGGCCGAGCTCCCTGCCATCCAGAACCTCTATACCAGGCGGTGTCCGAGGAGACCCCAAAAAGCCACCCAAACCCCAGACTGTTCTCTCTGCTATCGTACGGCAAGCAGTACCAATGCACCAAGTCTGGAACCAACATTACCCTGAACAGCTTCCACCCCCAAGCCATAAGGCTTCTAAACAATACTGCTAAATAGCCAATCAAATGGCTACCCAGACAACCTGCATTTACTTTTTTTTTTCGCACTAACTCTCTTGCACTGACTCTATGCACACACACTGGACTCTTTACACACACACACACACACACACACACACACACACACACACACACACACACACACACACACACACACACACACACACACACACACACACACACACACACACACACTACATACACATGACATGCACTCACATGCATTCTGACCACACACACTTTCACACTCCCCACATACGCTGCTGCTACTGTCTGTTATCTATCCTGTTGCCTACTTGACCTATATATAAACAAATTAATAAAAAATGAAAAGGTGCAATATCTTGAGTTAATATGTATTCGACCTCTTTGTTATAAAAAGCCTAAATAAGTTCAGGAGTCAACATTTGCTTAATAAAGTCACATTGACAAGAGTAGTAGATTAAGTCCTATCTCTCTGTGTGACATTTTAAAAACACAACTTGCATACGCCCACGCACACACACTCGTGAAGAAGTTTCACTTTCACACACACACATGGAGCACAAAGAAGAATAACCACTGAGAGGGAATTGGTATTGATTAAAGAAAATAAGAAAAATATCAAAAATGAATGAATCGGGAGTGGCATTTATTAAAATTAAGATTAAAGGTTAAATATGTTAAATGTTAAAAGTTGAAAACAGGGGAAAATATACAGTGGAAGATATTAAAGGGTGATTAGAGGAATGCAGTAAATGGTTAACAGTTTAATAGTGTTGTTTAGCTTAGAGGAACAAGACCGTAGGGCCCATAGGAGGGGAATAATGAAATGTTATAATGTTGTTTGCTTTAAGGTACGATGCATATAGACTATGTTTGTTAAGCTTAGGCCATCATTGTAAATAGGAATGTTTTCTTAACTGACTTGTCAAGTTAAATAAAGGTGCAAAAAAAGGGGGGGAAAAGATGAACAAGGCCTTAGGAGGTTGATAATGAAATGTTATAATGATGAAATGTTGTAATGATGAAATGTTTAAGTTGATGGATGTTTAAGATGTAATGGGGGGGTAATACGTTTATTTGGAGTAAGATTAGAATTGAGTGGAGTAAGGAAGGTTCATGATTAAAAATGACTGTTTTAAAAGTAAAAAGGTAATTAAGTATGATAAGGGAGTCAGTTGGATTTGGAAATCCCTAGGTTTAGAGCAGTTAAGGGGTTGAAGCAGACATCCTGCTTAGGTGAGAAAAAGGTGGGAGTTAAGGGGGCTGAAAAAGCACCTCTTTGAACGATGGCCTCATTAGGTGTTTGTTCACCACTGGATGCGTCATTAGGGTAGGTGTTAGCCACAATGAGTTCGCAGAAAGAAAAATGGAGGGTATAAAGGAGGCATGATTTTGGACGAGGACTCTTTTTTTGAGCTTGCTAGAAGAACCTGTCAACTGCTGGAGGAAGATTTTAGCTTAAAATGCGTTTAGATTTTTATTATACTTGGTTTTTACTCTTAAAGTAAAGTAAGTGTTAGGGCAAAACCCAAAATGTTCCCCTTGGTATGGGACAGGGACAGTGGTGGAAGCTCTACTGTTAGCAGCAGGGGTGGCAGGTGGCCTAATGGTTAGAGTGTTGGGCCAGTAACCGAAAGGTGTCTAGATCGAATCTCTGAGCTGACAAGGTAAAAATCTGTTGTTCTGCCCCTGAACAAGGCAGCTAACCGCCAGCTGTTCCTAGGCCATCATTGTAAATAAGAATTTGTTCTTAACTGACTTTCCTCGTGAAATGTTAAAAAGCACGGCTTGACGGCTGGTGTCGCTGTGGAGTGAGTTTAGAGGGGGTGAATGTAACGGAGTTAAGAGGTTACCGTAAGCTTACTCCACAGCTAGCTTGAAATATTGCAGATGGATCTATCCTTTTGTATAGCTCAATCGTGTTGTACACTGTCAAGCGGGAATGTCACGTATGTTGACGAGGTAGAGGACCCTGGTTTAAGCACAGTCAGAGGCAAGTTGAGGGAGGCAGCGCTATATGCTAAGCTAGCACACTGACTCTGGTTATACAACCACATTTTTGATTTCGTATGGATGTTGGGAGCCGAACCTCTGGGTTTTCACCAAGCGGTGCGACTTGTTATGGTTACTCGCATAAACACAGCTTCGCTTCGGCACCCAACGTTTAAGAATGTTCAACTTTTCTGAGCGACACCACTTATGTTAACCAATCTCATTTGAGTACGAGGGACTAAAACAAGTGCCATGTCCGGGTACCCATATAAATAGTAGGCTAATTGGGTACCCGAAAATAGATTTTATAGTAGGCCTTTGTGAAATGTTGAACATTTTGTATGCTTTAGAGGCCAGGATTCAAACTCGTTTATACTTTTCATCTAGAATTCACTGCACATTATTGAGTCTTTTCAGACTCACATGTGTTTGGCAACAGCTGATATAGCTGATAATTAGATATGAACGAATGGCGGGGGGGGGACGCAATGGCAGGAAACAACGCAATTTCGCATTAGATGACACATTCTCAGTATGGGAGCCCAGCATGTTGATTTGTTGCTTACTGGATGCATTTATATTAAACAGTACGTAATAAATAGTATGTTGTATGATTAGTACACAGTGTGTAGTTTTAGTAAGTAGTAGGCAAGACTAAGGTTGCAAAGGGAGGGTATATTACTAGAAACTTTCAAAGTTTACCATTAAAACTACAAGAATGTTGGTATCTTTCAAGGATTTTATGTCTTCTATCACAAGACATCTAGTGGCCAACTTTCTTACTCCACCCAACGTTTGGGCTTTATAGCAGTCCTAAAAGTCATGAATCATTAAGTCAAATCAAATCAAATTTATTTATATAGCCCTTCTTACATCAGCTGATATCTCAAAGTGCTGTACAGAAACCCAGCCTAAAACCCCAAACAGCAAGCAATGCAGGTGTAGAAGCACGGTGGCTAGGAAAAACTCCCTAGAAAGGCCAAAACCTAGGAAGTAACCTAGAGAGGAACCAGGCTATGAGGGGTGGCCAGGCCTCTTCTGGCTGTGCCGGGTGGAGATTATAACAGAACATAGCCAAGATGTTCAAACGTTCATAGATGACCAGCAGGGTCAAATAATAATAATCACAGTAGTTGTTGAGGGTGCAGCAAGTCAGCACCTCAGGAGTAAATGTCAGTTGGCTTTTCATAGTCGATCATTAAGAATATCTCTACCGCTCCTGCTGTCTCTAGAGAGTTGAAAACAGCAGGTCTGGGACAGGTAGCACGTCCGGTGAACAGGTCAGGGTTCCATAGCCGCAGGCAGAACAGTTGAAACTGGAGCAGCAGCACAGCCAGGTGGACTGGGGACAGCAAGGAGTCATCATGCCAGGTAGTCCTGAGGCATGGTCCCAGGGCTCAGGTCCTCCAAGAGAGAGAAAGAAAGAGAGAATTAGAGAGAGCATACTTAAATTCACACAGGACACCGGATAAGACAGGAGAAGTACTCCAGATAAGTCACTGTTAGTTTTACATTTAAGACAGTATCTAGCATTGTGGTGTAGAGTTTGTGAATTTTGTTTTTTATTTAAGAAATTCTGTACATATATTTATACTGGATTAAGCAAACATTCTCGTTAACTGTAATTCCATTAGTTTTGTTCCAACACTCTCTCCATCTTGTGCCAATATCAGTTTTTTTAGGTCTTGGTTTCATTAGTTTTCCATTTTTTTCTAAGAGATTGTCAGTTAGATATGCTTTCTGCAAGGTTTTGTATATCGTACCTATCATATGAGTATCTTTTTCTGACTCAAATATAATTCCCCCAACATTACTCTGATTTCCAAAGATTTCAGATCGAAATGTCTTGATATTTTAAGTTGCATGTATTTGAAAATGTCTACCATGGTCAGTCCAAGTTGCTTTTTAATTCTGTAAAGTAAATAAATGTATTTCCTGTGACCAAGTCATTTATGGTTTCTATGCCTTTAGTTTTCCATGTGGACCAATTTATCAGTGAATTCTTGAATAGTTATCCAAGGATTGTTCCATAGGGGTGTGTTTTTAGGGAGTAATATTGGTTCTTGTAGAATCCGTTTCATTTTCTTACATATCGTCATAATGTTCTTAGCTAGGAAGTTGTTTGTGTTCTCAGTGCCATCCTTTGAACACAGACATGTGAAAAGATTCTGGGGATGAACATGCGCATCTTCAATATGTACCCGTTGTTCCTCTTTAGTGCATTTAACAATATTTTAAAGAATGTCTTCGACTGGGTAATTGGTATTACCTGAAGAAGAAAGAAAAAACATTGGGAGCCATGCCATTCTGAAGAGGTTTATTCTACCTGTAAGATTTATGGCAAGATTATTCCATTTCATTAGATCAACTTTCATGTTGTTGAGTAATAGGATAAAGTTATCTTAATATATTTGTTGTTTGTTGTCCCTTATTAAGCATCCTAAGTATTAGATTTTTTTTTGTGGTCCACTTTGCTGAGTGATTCTTTTTCTTTTTCCTATTGACATTATTTCAGTTTTTCCACGTATATTTTATATCCTGAGATTTTTTTGTATTTTGAAAATATTTTTTACAAAGCGGGGCATTGAGTTTTCAATATTAGTCAGGTATGTCAAGAGATAGGTCGGCATTCATGCTTACCAATACTGATCCTTGTTAGGTTTGGTCCTGTCTAATTCTTTCAGCAAGCGGTTCAATTGCCAGTGCAAACAGGAGGGGGGACAAAGTACATCCATGTCTTGTGCCTCTTTCTAAAGCAATTTCATCAGATAATGTAGTATTTTATTAAATGTATTGTCTCAGTTGGAAAGTTGAAAGCTTCCAAAAATTTTACTAGAAAAGGCCATTCAAGACAGTTGAAAGCCTTTTCGGCATCAACAGCCATTATTGTTAAATCAACATCTAGTTTTTTTTTAAGTGTATTGTATTATATTGAAACATATTCTTGTATTTGTTTGTAAGTGTCTATTTGTAATAAACCCAGTCTGATTATTAATATGTATCAAGACTGTCATTCTGTTGCTTATGAGTTTTGTTATTATTTTATTGTCTCAATTTATTAAACTTATGGGTCTATAATCCTTAGTGGACTCCAGATTTTCCTCGTTATAATATATCTGAAATAACAGTTAACTTGCAAATGTTTATAAACCTACTGAAATAAAAACATAGAAATTCCTCTACTTTATCATGGAACTCGAAAACACTGAATTGAGAGTCATTTGAGTAAATAGGGGGAAAGCCGGTATTGACATTTCGGGATGAAGTAGCGTAGTTGTGCAGTGTCTTGTATTTCTTTTTTGGTGATTTCAATCATTTTTTTGTCTGCTGATCGTTGCTTCAGGGTTATTGAGTCAAAGAAGGCTGTAGGACCAATCCAACGGTTATTTAATTCTGATTTATATACATTTTCATAGTAACTATATATCTTTTTATTAATAGCTTTGTTGTTTCTAATTAAAGCATTTGTATCCTTATCTTTTAAAATTATAACTGGTTTGGCGTGTATTATTTTTGGGATGACTGCGAGGTGGCTGCGAGGTTTATTTGCCATTAAATAGTATATGTTATTTGAGTTGCACCTGTAGTTGTTAGCTCTCTTCAAAGGTAGAAGATCATATTCCTGGTTAATTTCACAAATTGCATTTTCTTCTTTACCTCGTAAAGATTTTTTTGGGGCTAAGATAGTGATTTATTTATATTTTTCTATAAATTGAATTTCCAACTCAGATGTAATTTTAGCAGAGTATGAGATTATCATTTCCATAATGTACGCATTAAAAACATCCCAAATTATGTTGGGGGTCGGCTTTTCTCTGTCCTGTATGTCTACATTTGTAAATGGTAAAGGTTTTAATTATATAATTTATATTTTAAATACATTTCGGGTCTTGAAGATGCGCTTTGTTCATTCTCCATAATATTCTATTGTTAGGTGCATTTTCTGTTTGTATATTTAAGCATGGTACAGGAGAATGATCCAATATCACTTTATCATGGATTTTTGAACCCAGTATATTGTTGAGTGCATTTTTGGAAATAAAAATGTAGTCAATTCTTGAATAGCTTTTCTTACTTTGAGAAAAAATGAGTAGTATTTTGTAGTTGGGTATCTCCAGGGGTCCTGTAAAATATTTGTAGAGATTCACTTTTTCTGCCTCTTAGGAGGCTCCTTGAATTTCCAGTTTTTATTGCTATGTCTGTCTAACTTGCTGAATGTCTGATTTATGTCGCTTGCTAAAATAAGAATTAATGTCTGGGTTTGATTTAAAATACAGGGGGTGCTGTTTCGCATTAGCATAATTGCCTCTACAGATTAAACTGCCTCTTATTCAATTATTGCTGTTACTATATGCATATAACCATTTACCATTGGATAGAAAACAAGCTATGGTTTCTAAAACCGTTCCAATTGAGTCTCTGAGTCAAACACAGGTCATTTCACAGCACTTTCCCTGAGCCAGAAGAAGATTGCAAGATGTGTATGCTCGCTTCAACGCTCTGCCTATATATGGTCACGCCACCTATGACCCGAATCACACTTCCTTCTTCTTCCTCTGGGTGTCTGGAAGACGTCAGAGGAGAAATTTTTTGTTTATCTTGTACTGACGTGAAATAAGACCTATTTCTTTAGCGTGACCGACAACTTCCGGTTTCTGAAATGCGCGTTTTCAGAGGTGGCATTGTCTGTTGTTATGCTGACGTTACGGATGAAAACTATCTCCGTGTCGAAGTTTGTTTGATACATGTGACCATATCACCGTAATGTATGTTTTTTCAATATAGTTTAATCAGATTATTAGAATTTTTTCGGGAGTTTTGCCGTGTTCCGTTCTTTGAGTTTTTTAACTTTGGACATGGACCGTGCCAGTCGACCAGTACCCAGGCTAAATGAAGAGGGGAGGTTGCCATTGTGAATGGATTGAACGACTCATCAGGACTAAGGACACCTTGATCAACATTCTGATGAAAGACCAGCAATAGTAAGACCCAATTTACGATGTTATTTCATATATCTGTCGTGCATGTGAACTGGTCGGGCGCGTCCAGCCGGTTCTGGCTGGCCTGGTTATGCTAATTTAGCGATACATTTTGTTTTCGCAATAAAACATTTAAAAAATCTGAAATATTGTTTGGATTCACCAGATGTTGGGCTTTCAATGTCTGTACGCTGTGTATTTTTTCTGAAATGTTTTAAGACAAGTAATTAGTTATATAACGTTGGTCTCTGTAATTGTTCTAGCTGCATCAGCACTATATCAGATTGCAGCTGCAATGTAGAACTGTGATTTATACCTGAAAAATGCACATTTAAAAAAAAAAACTATGCTATACCATAAATATGTTATCAGACTGTCATCTTAGGAATTTGTTTGTTAGTTAGTGGCTATCAATATCTTAGTTTAGCCGAATTGGTGATAGCACCTGATGGAGTAAGAAACTGTTGGAGTAAGAAAATGGTGTCATTTTGCTAACGTGTTTAGCTAATAGATTTACATATTGTGTCTTCCCTGTAAAACATTTAAAAAATCTGAAATGGTGGTTTTATTCACAAGATCTGTGTCTTTCATTGGGTGTCTTGGACTTGTGATTTAATGATATTTAGATGCTACTATTTAATTGTGACGCTATGCTAGCGATGCTAATCAGTGTGGGGGGTGTGGGGGGTGCTCCCGGATCCGGGTTAGGTACTCTGTAGAGGTTAATATAGCTTGAATTCTATCTAAAAACACCACATACAATGAAATCAATGTGTATTTTTCACCATGTCAGTTGTGGCCAAAACTTTTGAGAAAGACACAAATATTAATTTTCACAAAGTCTGCTGCCTCAGTTTGTATGATGGCAATTTGCATATACTCCAGAATGTTATGAAGAGTGATCAGATGAATTGCAATTAATTGCAAAGTCCCTCTATGCCATGAAAATGAACTGAATCCCCCCAAAAAACATTTCCACTGCATTTCAGCCCTGCCACAAAAGGACCAGCTGACATCATGTCAGTGATTCTCTCGTTAACACAGGTGTGAGTGTTGACGAGGACAAGGCTGGAGATCACTCTGTCATGCTGATTGAGTTCAAATAACAGACTGGAAGCTTCAAAAGGAGGGTGGTGCTTGGAATCATTGTTCTTCCTCTGTCAGCCATGGTTACCTGCAAGGAAACATGTGCCGTCATCATTGCTTGGCATAAAAAGGGCTTCACAGGCAAGGATATTGCTGCCAGTAACATTGCACCTAAATCAACCATTTATCGGATCATCAAGAACTTCAAGGAGAGCGGTTCAATTGTTGTGAAGAAGGCTTCAGGGCGCTCAAGAAAGTCCAGCAAGCGCCAGGACCGTCTCCTAAAGTTGATTCAGCTGCGGGATTGGGGCACCACCAGTACAGAGCTTGCTCAGTAATGGCAGCAGGCAGGTGTGAGTGCATCTGCACGCACAGTGAGGCGAAGACTTTTGGAGGATGGCCTGGTGTCAAGAAGGGCAGCAAAGAAGCCACTTCTCTCCAGGAAAAACATCAGGGACAGACTGATATTCTGCAAAAGGTACAGGGATTGGACTGCTGAGGACTGGGGTAAAGTTATTTTTTCTGGTGAATCCCATTTCCGATTGTTTGGGGCATCCGGAAAAAAGCTTGTCCGGAGAAGACAAGTTGAGCGCTACCATCAGTCCTGTGTCATGCCAACAGTAAAGCATCCTGAGACCATTCAATGTATGGGGTTGCTTCTCAGCCAAGGGAGTGGGCTCACTCATAGTTTGCCTAAAAACACAGCAAGGAATAAAGAATGGTACCAACACATCCTCCGAGAGCAACTTCTCCCAACCATCCAGGAACAGTTTGGTGACGAACAATGCCTTTTCCAGCATGATGGAGCACCTTGCACCAGCATGATGGAGCACCATAAGGCAAAAGTGATAACTAAGTGCCCCAGACCTTAATCCCATTGAGAACTTGTGGTCAATCCTCAAGAGGTGGGTGGAAAAACAAAACCCCACAAATTCTGACAAACTCCAAGCCTTTATTATGCAAGCATGGGATGCCATCAGTCAGGATGTGGCCCAGAAGTTAATTGACAGCATGCCAGGGCGGATTGCAGAGGTCTTGAAAAAGAAGGGTCAACACTGCGAATATTGACTCTTTGCATAGTTTGCCCCCGGTGATGCGTTGTGCAGACCTCACTACCCTCTGGAGAGCCTTACGGTTGTGGGCGGAGCAGTTGCCGTACCAGAGCATCCTGTCGGGCTGTATCACCGCCTGGTACGGCAACTGCTCCGCCCACAACCGTAAGGCTCTCCAGGGGGTAGTGAGGTCTGCACAACGCATCACCGGGGACAAACTACCTGCCCTCCAGGACACCTACACCACCCGATGTCATAGGAAGGCCATAAAGATCATCAAGGACAACAACCACCCAAGCCACTGCCTGTTCACCCCGCTATCATCCAGAAGGCGAGGTCAGTACAGGTGCATCAAAGCAGGGACCGAGAGACTGAAAAACAGCTTCTATCTCAAGGCCATCAGACTGTTAAACAGCCACCACTAACATTTAGTGGCCGCTGCCAACATACTGACTCAACTCCAGCCACTTTAATAATGGGAATTGATGGAAATTCTGTAAAAATGTACCACTAGCCACTTTAAACATGCCACTTAATATAATGTTTACATACCCTACATTACTCATCTCAAATGTATATGTATATACTGTACTCTATATCATCTACTGCATCTTGCCATCTTTATGTAATACATGTATCACTAGCCACTTTAAACTATGCCACTTTATGTTTACATACCCTACATTACTCATCTCATATGTATATACTGTACTCTATACCATCTACTGCATCTTGCCTATGCCGTTCTGTACCATCACTCATTCATATATCTTTATGTACATATTCTTTATCCCTTTACACTTGAGTGTATAAGGTAGTAGTTGTGGAATTCTTAGGTTAGATTACTTGTTGGTTATTACCGCATTGTCGGAACTAGAAGCACAAGCATTTCACTACACTCGCATTAACATCTGCTAACCATGTGTATGTGACAAATAAAATTTGATTTGCATCAATTTCATGTAATTGTCAATAAAAGCCTTTGACACTTATGAAATGCTTGTAATTATACTTCAGTATTCCATAGTAACATTTGACAAAAATATCAAAAGACACTGAGGCAGCAGACTTTGTGAAAATTAATATTTGTGTCATTCTCAAAACTTTTGACCACGACTGTACAATTCAAAAGTAGAAAATGTCCTTCTTGGTCCATGTGCTGGGATATAAGGGAAAAGGGTGTCTTCTTATTTATCAGGATGCCTATACCTCTGTTGTTACCACAGTAGGTGGAAGCATAGGCCTCTCCTACCCAGCTCCTCTTTAAATATTACATTTCTCCTTTTTTGAAGTGTAACTCTTGCAGGAAACCACATCTGCTGACAATCTCTTTAAATGTTCAAGAACCTTATGGGTTTTTTCCCCCATCATGAAGCCTGTGCACAATGTAATCAGTTGGATTTTGTTGGCTTTTACTTGTATAGAATAAAAGTTAACCTTGTCTCTCATTGAAGAACCAGATAAAACATTTGAGCAGACATGTCATATGAGCGTGTTAGACATCCCGTGGGTATGGAAGAATCATAGTATGAGTACATAGTTATTGTATACATTACATATAGGGAACGTGTGAACATGTAGGCTGAGCAAACATTTAACAGGGAACAGACAAAAAACATAAAGAAAGGACTTCTTATGAATTATTCCTTATGAATTAAATTAAAGTATAGTGGCTGGTGGGGCTCTACGTGGGGCGAGTGGGTCCACCGAAAGAACAAAGTGAGGTGATTGGAGGCCCCAATCATACTTCAGGGAAGTGTCTGATGCACCAGATTCCAGGTGACAACCTCATGAAGCTGGTTGAGAGAATGCCAAGAGTGTGCAAAGCTGTCATCAAGGCAAAGGATGGCTACTTTGAAGACTCTCAAATATAAAATATATTTTGATTTATTCAACACTTTATTGGTTACTACATGATTCCATGTGTTATTTCATAGTTTTGATGTCTTCACTATTATTCTACAAATGTAGAAAACAGTAAAAATAAATAAAAACTCTGGAATGAGTAGGTATGTCCAAACTTTTGACTGGTACTGTAAATAGAGAGGAACAATTTGGGGAAAGTAGAGTATAGATTATATTGGGGGAGGGGAAGATAATATTTTCACAACATACGATAAGCAGGTCTTAGGTATCACTGTATGTAACCTACAGTGCATTCATGGCTTTTTCCCACTCCATCTTCTTCTCAGTGCAGAGATCTCCACTCTGTCCACTGAGGTCCCCATTATGCAGAATGTTTGTAGGCCTTCGACTGGAAAGGTTTCTTGCAGCTTGATTAAAGCTTCATCAGCGCTTGTGAATTCCATCCTTTGCGTTCCCTTCCTTACCCACAGCACTGCCGGGAAGCGGAGTTGAGATTTTATCCCATTTTCCTCAAGAGGCTGTCTGATTGGCAGGTATTCCTTTACGTTTCTTTCTCAGCTTAGCAGACAGGTCCTGGAAAAATCAAATGTTCTGGCCTTGGATTTTGATCTCCTTTCCCCCTTGCGCCTTCAGAATGTTGACTTTGGCCTGATAGTTCCATAGTGTGAACATTATTATTCGTGGGTATATATAATTTTTCTGTTTCACGCAGATCCTATGGCTTCAATCCAAATCCTCTGGTGATATACCCACATTAAGTTCCTCTATCAGTTTGACCACGTAACTGGAAAGTTCTGGTAAGGACAATATTGTCATGTTGTTACGTCTCATTCTGTTTTCTTGCTGATTCAATTCCTCTTCTAAAGTTTGTTTGCAAAAGACACATTTTGTTGTCTTATTCGTTCAAGCGTACGTTTTGTTTGTGCGTGCCTCTCTCAAAGACTGCAGTGTATAAAGTCAGAAAATCTGCTCTCTCACCCACTGTCACCAAGGGAGTACCCCAAGGCTCGATCCTAGGCCCCAATCTCTTCTCAATTTACATCAACAACACAGCTCAGGCAGTAGGAATCTCTCTCATCCATTTATATGCAGATGATAGTCTTATACTCAGCTGGCCCCTCCCCGGAATGAGTGTTAAATGCTCTACGACAAAGCTTACTTAGTGTCCAACAGGCTTTCTCTACCCTTAACCTTGTTCTGAACACCTCCAAAACAAAGGTCATGTGGTTTGGTAAGAAGAATGTCCCTCTCCCCACAGGTGTGAGGGTTTACTACCTCTGAGGGTTTAGAGCTTGAGGTAGTCACCTTATCCAAGTACTTGGGAGTATGGCTAGACGGTACACTGTCCTTCTCTCAGCACATAGCCTGCAGCTTTGACGTAATCACTCCTCTTTCACCCCAGCTGCTAAACTAACTCTGATTCAGATGACTATCCTACCCATGCTAGATTATGGAGACATAATTTATAGATCGGCAGGTAAGGGTGCTCTCGAGCGGCTAGATGTTCTTTACCTTTCGGCCATCAGATTTGCCACCAATGCTCCTTATAGGATACATCACTGCACTCTATACTCCTCTGTAAACTGGTCATCTCTGTATACCCGGCGCAAGACCCACTGGTTGATGCTTATTTATAATACCCTCTTAGGCCTCACTCCCCCCTATCTGAGATCCCTACTGAAGCCCTCGTCCTCCACATACAACACCCATTCTGCCAGTCACATTCTCTTAAAGTTCCCCAAAGCACACACATCCCTGGGTTGCTCCTCTTTTCAGTTCGCTGCAGCTAGAGACTGGAACGAGCTGCATCTAACGGCTTTAATGAAGTGGCAGCTGTATTCGTGTCAATGATGTTGCCATATTCTAGGACCGGCAGGAACATTGACTGCTTTCTACTATTAAGTGAGAAGCATTACCCTTTTCTATAGAAGAAGCTATAGAAAGATAGAAGATTTTCATTCACATCTTCTTACTTAAATTAATCTATGTTTTTTAAGGGACAACTTATCATCTATCTAAATGCCAAGATATTTGTAAGTAGGGACACAATCAATATGGGCACCATCTAAGGTACAGATGCTTAAATATTTTAAGTCATTTTTATGCTCTCTAGAAAACAACACATACTTGCTTTTTCCCTCAATCAATACTAATTTAAGATCAATAAGGATATTTTGTAAAACAACCAAAGCAGACTGTAGGTCAGATAGAGCCTGGTCGACAGTAGGGGCAATAGAAAACACAACAGTATTGTCCACACACAGGTGCAGTTTAAAGAAAATCCCAGACAAACAAATATTGTTCATGTATTTGGTATTTTATTTGGATCCCCATTAGCTGTTGCAAAAGCAGCAGCTACTCATCCTGGGGTCCACACAAAACACGAAACGACGATGCTAATGATTGGCCTAACCATCATCTGGTAGATAGAAAGGCTTTCCCAAAAACCTTCTCAATGAAATATTAACCAGCTACAACGTAGCCTATGCCTACCTGGCAGAACGATATCATGATTATTTGCATCAATCCAGTTGCTACAGAAACACTACAGAAACCAAACAACAGTGCTAGGTGCCTGCACACTTGAATTAAAGGGTAACTACAATCCAAAATCAAAATGTTGTACATTTTCTCCAGGCCTCCAATGTGGTCTGATGTGGTTAAGGATTGTTATGGACATCCTAATTGATCTGTTTTAATAGTAGGCCTACTATTAGCCTACTTGCACAGTACAGTTTTGATTAGCTGACTTTGAAAGACCAATATTGGATTTATAAATTTCGGTCATTCAAAGTGGCATATTTTGTCATGGAATTTTTCACACAGGGCGTCTTTCCGTGGCTGGGCAAGCTGTTTGGAAAATGATTGGCAAATTTAGAAGACCACTTCTCAAGCCACCACTACATCAATGGTTATTTTGGTCACGACCGGTCACCTCCTTTGTGAATAGGGAGTAGACTACGTGAGCCGCCTGCCAAAGTTACACTGTATATACAAAAGTATGTGTACACCTCTTCAAATTAGTAGATTTGACTATTTCAGCCACACCCGTTGCTGACAAGCATTTAAAACCATGCTGACATGTCCCTAGGAGGGGTGCGTCACTTGAGTGGGTTGAGTCGCTGACGCGATCTTTCTGTCTGGGTTGGCTCCCCCCCCTTGTGCTTGGCGTGGCGGAGATCTTTGTGGGCTATACTCGGCCTTGTCTCAGGATGGTAAATTGGTGGTTGAAGATATCCCTCTAGTGGTGTGGGTGCTGTGCTTTGGCAAAGTGGGTGGGGTTATATCCTGCCTGTTTGGCCCTGTCCGGGGGTGTCGTCAGATGGGGCCACAGTGTCTCCCGACCCCTCCTGTCTCAGCCTCCAGTATTTATGCTGCAGTAGTTTATGTGTTGGGGGCTAGGGTCAGTCTGTTATATCTGGAGTATTTCTCCTGTCTTATCCGGTCCTGTGAGAATTTAAGCATGCTCTCTCGAAATCTCTCTTTCTTTCTTTCTCTCTCTCGGAGGACCTGAGCCCTTGGACCATGCCTTAGGACTACCTGGCCTGATGACTCCTTGCTGTCCCCAGTCCACCTGGCGTGCTGCTGCTCCAGTTTCAACTGTTCTGCCTGCGGCTATGGAACCCTGACCTGTTCACCGGACGTGCTACCTGTCCCAGACCTGCTGTTTTCAACTCTCTAGAGACAGCAGGAGCGGTGGAGATACTCTGAATGATCGGCTATGAAAAGCCAACTGACATTTACTCCTGAGGTGCTGACCTGTTGCACCCTCGACAACCACTGTGATTATTATTATTTGACCCTGCTGGTCATCTATGAACATTTGAACATCTTGGCCATGTTCTGTTATAATCTCCACCCGGCACAGCCAGAAGAGGACTGGCCACCCCTCATAGCCTGGTTCCTCTCTAGGTTTCTTCCTAGGTTCTGGCCTTTCTAGGGAGTTTTTCCTAGACACCGTGCTTCTACACCTGCATTGCTTGCTGTTTGGGGTTTTAGGCTGGGTTTCTGTACAGCACTTTGAGATATGACTAAATTTGATTTGATTTGATTCTACATTTGGATTTACACAGGTTAGTGTGATGTCTTTATTAATATTATCTGGGTCTTCTTCCAATTAAGTTACTGCAGAAGCATGGATGTTCCACTTTCTTTCAAGTTGGTCCATGTTGGAACCAGAACCGAATATTAAGAAAAATATATTTCTGGCTGGAACCATCATTCGTTGCAACCTGGTCTCAGAGCATTTCATATGATTTTGTATGCAAATCTGGACACTCCTTTTAGCATGATATGTTACATTTAATATGGTTACATGAAACAGATGGTTACTTAAGACAGAAAACGAAAGCAGGGTGGTTGGTCGGGGTGGATGGGTAGGAGTATAATGCAAATGTCTAGCAACCCAAAGGTTGCGAGTTTGAATCTCATCAACTTTAGCATTTTAGCTAATTAGCAACTTTTCAACTACTTACTACTTTTTAGCTACGTTGCAACTACTTACCCTTCCCCTAACCATAATCTTAAACCTTTAAGCTAACCCTTCCCCTAATGGTGACCTTAACCCTTTAACCTAACTCCTAACCTTAACCCCCAACCCCTAGCTAGTGTTAGCCAGCTAGCTAACGTTAGCCACCTAGCTAGAATTTGTAACATATCATACGTTTAGCAAATTCCTAACATATTGTACATTTAGCAAATTCGGAACATATAATATGAATTGTAATTCATAACATATCATATGAAATGGGTAATGGACAACCACAAATGAATACATACCATAAGAAACGTAACATCTCATACTAAATGGAGTGTCTCATACAGGATAATATGAAATACTCTGAGACCAGGTAACAACAAACTACATATCCCACAAGCCATTGATGTTCTTTTTAGTTCTATGTGCTTCTAATTTAAGCCATCATCCACCACTATCAACAACGTTACTGCAGCAATGCTTCACTGGTCTTCTCTGCGTTTTAAAATGCATCAATTTATTCTGCAAGACTAGAGGATATAATATCTATAGCTAAATGGAGATTACTCGTGCCAGACCATCGCTGTTTGGAGATATAGGTGAGTTGTTTTATTTGTGTCTCGCCTGTCTGAAAGTTCAAAGAGGCTAATGCTCATGACGTAAACAGCATGAATGCTTAACCCACAATCAAAATTATAGTAAAATATTTGTCATGCCTCTCCCTCGTTGAGTATTTTATTTAGCTGGCTTATTCAGGCCTAATATTAGAAAACGTTCTGCTCTTCCTTGTTTTACTGACCTAATTTGAGACCATCCAGCTAAGCTTGTTATAACAAGCTATTGACCAGTGTATTAGAGCATGTACTATTTTGTAGGCTACGTAGGTAACCTAGGTGATCCTTATATGACATTCATTCGCTGTATCTAGCTTTTTTGCCGACCAGATCATTAATCTAGCCAATGTTGTCTAGATGTAATACATTTAGGTTAGGGCAATGCCTATGCATGTCACCAACCATCACATAGACAGACAGCGGACGTCAGCAATGGGTAAGCCTCGTGGGGAGGGAGGGGCGGGTTTATGACAGGATTCACGTGGCGTGAGAGCGGCGTCTTGGACCAATGATGTATTGCCCTGGAGCTTATAAAGGGTTTCAGCGATAACTCAAGATCTAGCAGCGTGTTTTTTCAATGCTTTACTTGGACTGAAATAGTTGCCTGTACTCATTTTGGGTGCCGCTAGTATTTATGTGTAGGTGTAGGGGCTGCACAATACTTTCGAGCTCATATTCTATAGTAGGAACAAGAGCTGAAGCGTTAGAAAATGTGAGGTGCCGGTGTTGTGCCGAACTTCACCCCCCTGCCAGAACCCCCCACCCCTTTGCGTGAAAGCGCACACACTCAACGCATCATTGTTGTGACTTGCTTGCCAGTTGAGATTTCTGCTCTTCACTCCGTTGTCAGTTTAGCCTACATTTCACTGATCTTAATAGCAGAAAGCATTTTTTTTATTTGTGCCCTTCAAGGCAGCTGTCAATGATCATGTTAGGCTTTCTATCATTTTTTTTTTTATGGCGGTTTGATTTATGGCGGTTTGATCGCAGGGGATGCACTAGTAATGTCTGCAGTTTTCGGTTTGGCTATTTGTTTCAAATGTATTAGTCTATAAATAAATCTCTTTGCCAAAATTCGTCATCTCTCCCATGTCTTATTTGACTAGTAGTTGTTCCGAAATGTTTATTGCTTGCCAACATTTTACTCCCTCCTCTATGTTTAATATAACACACACACACATTCATTATTAATTTCGGTTGCCTATCCTGACGTGAAGTTTGTTCTATAGAAAGTATTTGACTCTAGCCACAAAATTAAGGAAATTAGAAGGGGGAGGATTTCAGCAAGGCCATTTACTTGCCTGCCGAAATCCCCCCCCCTAATTTCCTTAATTTTGTGGCTGGAGTCAAATAGTTTCTGTGGCACACACTACTGGTCAACATGAGCTACCAAATTGATTATGAAGTGGGCCAGTCCCTGCAGTCCCAAGATAGAAGGGGGGGGGGGGGGTTGCCAGGCAGGCAAGAAAATGGCCTTGCCGAAATCCCTTTCTGATTTCCTTAATTTTGTCACTAGTGTCAAATACTTTATGTGGCACACATCAGAGTCAAATACTTTCTATAGAACAAACTTCATGTCAGGATAGGCAACCATAATGAATGTATGTGTGTTATAGTAAACATAGAGAGGGAGGATTCTGACAGGGGGACGATTTTCGGCACAACACTGGTACTCAGCTCCAGTGAGCTCCTGCACAAATCAAGAACTGACATTATTTAATAATAAATACAGACATAAATTAAAGGCCTACTTTGTGTAATGAGCTCAAATAATTTGACTGTAAAATATATAATTGCCCTCTTTGTATCATGAAAATGAGATCAACAGTTATTGGGCAGAATAAATAGATACAGGCATCATACAACATGTGCATGTGCAACGGATGTGAAATGGCTAGCTAGTTAGCGGTGGTGCGCACTAGCATCCTTTCAGTCGGTGACGTCACTTGCTCTGAGACTTGAAGTAGTGGTTCCCCTTGCTCTGCAGGGGCCGCGGCCTTTGTGGAGCGATGGGTAAAGATGCTTTGTCGGCGACCGCTGTTGATGTGTGCAGAGGGTCCCTGGTTTGCGCCCGGGTCGGGGCGAGGGGACGGACTTAAAGTTAAATTGTTACACATGTACTGTCTGTATCATACAGTGAGCTTCAAAAGTATTGGGACAGTGGCAATTTTGTTGTTGTTTTGGCTCTGTACGCCATCACTTTGATTTGAAATGATACAGTGACAATGAAGTTAAAGTGCAGAATGTCAGCTATAATTTGAGGCTCTTTTCATCCATATCGGGTGAACCGTTGAGAAATTACACCACTTTTTGTAGATATCCCTCCCGCTTTAGAGAACCAAAAGTATTGGGACAAATTCACTTATATGTGTATTAAAGTAGTCAAAAGTTTACTATTTGGTCCCATATTCCTAGCACGCAATGACTACATCAAGCTTGTGACTCTACAAACTTGTTGGATGCATTTGATGTTCGTTTTGGTTGTGTTTCAGATTAATTAGTGCCCAATAGAAATTCATGGTAAATAATGTATTGTGTCATTTTGAATCACGTTTTTCTTGTAAATAGAATAGAATATGTTTCTAAACACTTCTACATTAATGTGGAAACTACCATGATTACAGTTAGTCATGAAGGAATCGTGAATAATGATGAGTGAGAAAGTTACAGGCACACAAATATCATACCCCCAAGACATGCTAATCTCTTACCATTACAATAACATGGGAGGCTAGCATTTCTTTTTGGGGGGGTAATGATATTTGTGCGTCTAACTTTCGCACTCATAATTATTCATGATTCATTCAGGATTATCCGTAATCATGGTAGCATCCACATTAATGTAGAAGTGTTTAATAACATATTCTATTCTTATTTACAATAAAAGTGACTCCAAAATTATTTTGGACGAAGTGCCAAAGTGGTGGAGTCATAACAACAAAACATGTGTCACTGTCCCAATACTTTTGGAGCTTTTGGAGCCCAATACTTTTTGGAGCATATATAGGAATTCATTTCTTTTCTCCCTCCCTCCCTGCCTGCAGCTCATGGCCTGGGGTTCTGGACAGACCGTTCGGCGGTACACGAGGCAGCAGCCCAGGGCAAGGCTCTTCAGCTACAGAAGCTGATCCAGGGAGGGGCAGCAGTCAACATAGTGGCTGTGGACTCCATAACCCCCCTCCACGAGGCCTGCATACAGGGACAGACACAGTGTGTCCGGTTGCTGTTGGACGCTGGCGCTCACGTGAGTCAGAGGGCTATTTTTCTCTTGTGACAGGTCTGTCGGTAGTGGTACTACTGCTGAATCTGGAAACCTTAGGGTGGTGACTTATCTGCAGTAACCCCTACATGCAAACAACTGTGACTGTTTCCGTGAGGGCCGGGAAACATTTGAATAGAAGCCAAATTCAGAATCTGAGGGGGAGATAGTCCCTGGGAGCCTAAGGGTTTTTAGATTTGAAATTACACATGGATTTGTTATAAGACTTATAAAATGGACCATCAATAGTTCAGATTCTCTATTTAAGGACTCTTGAGGGGTATTGGTGAACAACAAATGTTGTGCTGTAATATTGATTTCTGTCTGTCTGTGTCTGTCTGTCTGTCTGTGTCTGTCTGTCTGTCTGTCTGTCTGTCTGTCTGTCTGTCTGTCTCACTCAGGTGGATGCGCGGAACATTGACGGCAGTACCCCTCTGTGCGATGCCTGCGCTGCGGGCAGCCTGGAGTGTGTGAAACTACTCATACAGCACGGGGCTACGGTCAACCCTCCGCTGTTCACCTTTTCACCCCTCCACGAGGCCTGCATGGGGGGTACATGTTCATGTGTTGTGAGAGGGGGGTGGGGGGGGTGGCAGTCCTGGACGCCACACACACAGTATAAAGAACACACACATACACTGGGATAGTGGGATACATCTGCATTGCTTGCTGTTAGGGGGTTTTAGGCTGGGTTTCTGTATAGCACTTTGTGACTTCGGCTGATGTAAAAAAGGGCTTTATAAATACATTTGATTGATTGATATTGTGCAGTTAGTCCCCCTCAATACCCAAGTGTCAAACTATGACTGACGTGTGTGTGTGTGTGTGTGTTACAGGTAACTCTGACTGCGTTCAGCTCATGATAGACGTGGGAGCTCTGATGGAGGCCCATGACTGCCACTTCGGCACACCGTTACATGTAGCGTGTGCCAGACAACACTTTGACTGCGCCAAGGTGCTCCTCAATGCAGGTGGGTGAACCACATTGTGGTAATATTATTTCAAAATGTTGTTTTGCTCCTGATCATTGAAAGACCATTAATGGGACTGTGCTCTCTCAAGTAAATGAGTAACCTAACCTTAAAAATAAGGTGAAATTTGAGAGATTGAGAAACTTCAGACGTACATTTGAAAGCGTTACATAAATTCCAACCCTAACTTGATCTTGAAACTTTGCAGTTAAAACAATTTTCTGTACTTTTTGATGCAGGTTGTAATTTTCAGAATGTGTGTAACGGTAAGTCTCGACCACTTCCCTTTAAAATCAAACCTTTTCATCTTCTCCAAGGGGCGAACGTGAACGCTGCCAAGCTCCACGAGACGGCGCTCCATCACGCAGCCAAAGTAAAGAACGTGGATCTGATCGAGCTGCTCATTGAGTTCGGTGGGAACATATATGCCAGGGACAACCTGGGCAAAAAGCCCATCAACTACACAAGTCAAGGGTCTCCCACCAATATCTGCCTAGAGTTCTATGAAAGTAAGTATTTCCACGTAGGTAGAAAAGACTAGAAAAGTCTAGAGATTATCCTATGTATGAAAATATGATCTTCAAAGAGAGATTTTCACACTACTGGGCAGAGCTGAGCTGCATTTGTTATGCATCCACCGTAGTTGCTGGAACCATGCTGGAGAGGACAATGTGAAAATAAAATATTTAAGAAAATATTAGAACCTCACAATGCAGTTCAGGTTGGCACAACAGTATGAACAGGGGTAATATAATATAATTATCTCAACTGACATGCTTTCGCTCTTTCCCAGATACTCCCCTCAGTCTACAACAGATCAGCAGGATAGCTCTGAGAACAGCACTGGGCAGAAGAGCCCTGGACGACGTGTCCAAACTGGGCTTGCCCAATCGCATCACCTGCTACCTCTCATATCAGCCACCACCAGATCTGGACTTGGACTTTGACTACTTCTAACACGCCCCATCCTACTTCTAACAAGCCCCATCCTACTTCTAACAAGCCTCATCCTTTTTACGAGTCTGTTTTGTCTTGTGCCGAACGATTCCACCACATAGGAATAAGCCTGGTCCCAGGTCTGTTTGTGTTTTTGTCAATGCCAACTCATTGTAATGCTGACATTTTTTCCACCAATTAGCATAACAATGGCTGATTGCACAAACAGACTGGCACTCAGACTAGATGGGAATGAAGATGCAGGGTAGCCTGGTCCCAGATCTGTTTGCGTGTTCTTGCCAACTCCTATTGTCATTGTCAGGCTAAAAACACATTGACAACGACTATAGGAGTTGTTTATATAATACAAACAGATCTGGGACCAGGCTAGAAGTAAGAGAGCCCAAACTCATTTGTTAGAGTTATGGTTTCAGTTAAACTACAATGAAAAGTAGGGATATAAATGTAAGCTTACTGATGTGACATGTGTCAGATAGCTATGCTTGAAAGACTGAGGGCAATACTCAATCTGTATCGCTGAAGGGTTATATTTCTATTCATCTGTAAAGGTCATTTCTGATTGAGCCGAGATATGCAGCGTTCACCTTAAATGCAGTCTCTACGATACGGATTGAATCTAGGCCTAAGCGTTCCCACTAAGCATAGTCTTATGCTTGGACCCAGATCTATTTGTCCTGCCTTATGTTTGGGATGTTGTGCCTTGCCAACTGCAAGACTGCACAAACAGATCTGGGACCAGGCTAGTCTGTCCAACCTTTCTGAATTCTTAAATCTTTTAGCTAAGCTTTTAGGATTGTGTAATTATGTGTAAATATCAAACATATATGTTTATTTTGAATAATGTGTATATAAACTATGTAAATAATACAAATTATTTGATTTATGTAAATTCCATGAATACTGTATATGTCTATTTTGAGTTTATAAGTGTTGCATTTTGTCTTCTTCTGTATGGTTGGAGTGTTAGAAATGAGGGTGTTGTCGCAGGGGTCAAGTGCACACCCCTTGAAATGAATTTGCTATCATATTAATTGATTGTATTGTTCTTAATACTTTTTACTCTTCCATTGTTGCTTTACTGAAAATAAATGATGCACACTACCAGTCAAAAGTTGGGACACACCTACTCATTCAAGGGTTTTTATTTGTTTTGACTATTTTCTACATTGTAGCATAATAGTGAAGACATCAAAACTATTAAATAACACATATAGAATCATGTAGTAACCAAAAAAGTGTTCAACAAATCTAAATATATTTTATATTCTTCAAAGTAGCCACCCTGTGCCTTGATGACAGCTTTGCACACTCTTTGCATTCTCTCAACCAGCTTCATAAGATAGTCTCCTGGAATACATTTCAATTAACAGGTGTGCCTTGTTAAATGTTAATTTGTGGAATTTCTTTCCTTATTAATGCGTTGAGCCAATAAGTTGCGTTGTGACCAGGTAGGTGTGGTATACAGAACATAGTCCTATTTGGCAAGAACAGTTCAAATAAGCAAAGAAATTACTTTAAGACATGAAGGTCAGTCAATCCGGAAAATGTCAAGAACTTTGAAAGTTTCTTCAAGTGCAGTTGCAAAAACCATCAAGCGCTATGATGAAACTGGCTCTTACAAGGACCGCCATAGGAAAGGAAGACCCAGAGTTACCTCTGCTGCAGAGGATACGTTCATTAGTTACCAGCCTCAGAAATTGCAGTCCAAATATGTGCTTCACAGAGTTCAAGTAACAGACAAATCTCAACATCAACTGTTCAGAGACTGCGTGAATCAGGCCTTCATTGTCAAATTGCTGCAAAGAAACCACTACTAAAGGACACCAATAAGAAGAAGATAATTGCTTAGACCAAGAAACACGAGAAATGGACATTAGACCGGTGGAAATCTGTCCTTTGGTTCCAACCACTGTGTCTTTGTGAGATGCAGAGTAGGTGAACAGATGATCTCTGCATGTGTGGTTCCCACCGTGAAGCATGGAGGAGGAGTGATGGTGCTTTGCTGGTGATACTGTCAGTGATTAATTTAGAATTCAAGGCACACTTAACCAGCATCGCTACCACATTATTCTGCAGCGATACGCCTTCCCATCTGGTTTGCGCTTAGTGGGACTATCATTTGTTTTTCAACAGGACAATGACCCAACACACCTCCAGGCTGTGTAAGGGCTATTTGACCAAGAAGGAGAGTGATGGAGTGCTGCATCAGATGACTTGGCCTCCACAATCACCCGACCTCAACCCAATTGAGATTGTCCGGGATGAGTTGGCCCGCAGAGTGAAGGAAAAGCAGCCAACAAGCAAATGTGGGAACTTCTTCAAGACTGTTGGAAAATCATTCCAGATGAAGCTGGTTGAGAGAATGCTAAGAGTGTGCAATGCTGTCATCAAGGCAAAGAGCATCTACTTTGAAGAATCTCAAATATGAAATATATTTTGATTTGTTTAACACTTTTTTGGTTACTACATGATTCTATATGTGTTATTTCATAGTTTTGATGTCTTCACTATTATTCTGCAATGTAGAAAATAGTAAAAATAAAGAAAAACCCTTGAATGAGTAGGTGTGCCCAAACTTTTGACTGGTACTGTATTATATGTTGGAACATGTATACCGAGTACCAAGCAGTGGCATATTCACAATACTTTTGGAAGAGAAATGCAGAACTACTGTGTGGTTAACATTAGCTTTTATCTGAAATGACAAACTGTCACAGTTAACAGTATGCTGGAGAATGGGGAAGGAACATCTTGTCTGGTGGATGTAGCCGTAGAAGTAGGGGCTTTCCAGGGTTAAAACGATTGCGCCAGTAAGCATGGTTTAGCGGTCACTGTCCGCTTCCGAGCATGCTGACACACACACACGCGCTAGAGGACTTCCTCTTTCTTCCCATCAGAGGTCTTGTTCTCTACACCAGTGACAACTGACACACACGCGCTAGAGGACTTCCTCTTTCTTCACATCAGAGGTCTTGTTCTCTCCACCAGTGACAACTGACACACACGCGCTAGAGGACTTCCTCTTTCTTCACATCAGAGGTCTTGTTCTCTCCACCAGTGACAATTGACACAGAAATCTCACAGCATCGAAGCTCTTTATTTTTAATTGAAAAGGAATTAAATATCAGACACACACAGGTAGCTTCTCACAGATTTCCCCTCGGATAATCTTTAATTGGTCTTTCCCTTTTCACTATCCATACAAAGCATTCCAGTGATACTTTTTCCCCTCTCTTTGCACACAGCATAACTTGTGGTTGATCATGCAGTTTCATGCTTCTCTCACCTCCAGTTCTCAAGAGAACCCATTCTGAAACCTTTACTTTCCCACCATTAATACAACTCAGTTGCGGTTCAATTCTCTACCCTTCTCTCCTTCACGGATTTAAAAGGAACGGGCTGGTTTAAGGAATATGTTAGAAACTCCCCTTCTGCCGTACTTACACTAATCCAAGACTTCTAAAATGTGTGAGAGTGAACACTTCCTTGTGAAGGAGGGTAGAGAATCGGCACACAAGTTACCGAGCCTTCTCATAACAACATACTCATTTCATCCTTTGTCACCTTTGTCTCCACAACAACACATCAGACAGTTGACTAATATTTGCATGTGGTCTGCACTGTGTACACTACTGAAGATCAACCTCAACACATGGTGCTGCATGGAAAGAGAGGCTCCAGTCTCAAAATGGCACCCCATACCCGATATAGTGTAACTACTTTTGACCAGGCCACATAGGGCTCCGAACCAAAAAAATACATGGAATAGGCTGTCATTTGGGACACAGAGAAACGGCTCAACGAAGCCAGCACGGGCCTTTTTAATAGTAACGAAGGACACACTGACCAACCCTGTAGAAATAATGACTTATCAAATCAAGTGGTTAATAAATTCCAGTTCCAAGCAACATATATTCTTATTCTAAGAGCTAAAACAGTGCTATTTTGTATAAAAACAGTTAGTCATTTTAACATAAAAAGTGTAAAATCCTAATTCTCATAACCGCTGTAAACCACTTTCAGTCACATTGGTTGGCAAATATCATTCCCTTGTAAAGTAAACCAATAATCTTTTCTAAAACTTTTTTTTCTCCTGAAATTTACAGAACTCTTCAGTTTTATTGGTTTGCAGTGCACACTGGACGGATGTGATTGGACAGTTTTGACATAGCTGCTACATGGTCGTCATGGTACATCACTGCTATTTGTCAGACATATTATTTTATGCAAAATCACTACTTGACAGACAGGTGCCATGGAAATTCACGAGTAGCCTACACATTAATATCACAAGTAAGAAGTCCAACATAACACCATAGAAGAAGACACAGTAAAAATACAAATGAATGAAGGTGTACAGGTGTAGACATCCCACTGGCCTCCATGGACTCTTCCGTTCTCCTAAACCCCGGTCTCTTTCCTCCTGCGATGCGTACCACGGCTCCACTCTCTTTTGATTTTACTTGAAGAACCAGACCTGGGGAGTGTCTCTGTGCCTTTACACCCTAGGATTGGCTCACCGACCTGGGAGCAGACGTTCTCATCTGCCCCCACCATATCAGACATGGACACCACAGAAGAACGACGCTTGGCCCTGGTCATGGTTGTAGCCTCATTGTGCTGATCTCTGAGTGGCGCCCTCTGCTGTCGAGGTTGGGCGTCGATGGCACTGCGGAGACAGTTGAGCCACTGCTGCTTGTGGAAGACGTCGTTGACCTGCAGGGTGTGAGACTGGCCGTGGGTCGGGTCCAGGGAGGTCACGCGGAACACGTTCTTAGCTGGAGGACAGAGAGAGAGGGAGAAAAATTGCAGATGATATAAACTGTCGTTCATGGTAAAACACATCCACATATAATACCTCCTAAAGCACAACTGAAAGAAACTGCACATCTCCTAGGTCTCAGTATGTCCCAAAGGATCATGAACCCAGTAAAATATAGGTGGTGTTAACGACACACAGGATATTGTGTCAGCAACTCATAAACTGGGCATTTAATCGTGAGTGCAGAGATCTACTTGTCCAACGCATTTTGAAAAAGGACACAAGGAATTGAAGAAGGTCTAATTGAAACAATTGAGCCCCAGACCATAACTCCTCACCTTTCTCCCCCTGGCTGAAGGCCCTCCCATAAGAAACAGACAGACCCTGCAGTAACTCACCTTTCTCCCCTGGCTGAAGGCCCTCCCATAAGGAACAGACAGACCCAGCAGTAACTCACCTTTCTCCCCCTGGCTGAAGGCCCTCCCATAAGGAACAGACAGACCCTGCAGTAACTCACCTTTCTCCCCCTGGCTGAAAGCCCCTCTGAATGACCCTCCCATGCGTACGTCTCCATCCTGCAGGTCCTCCAGAGCCAGGTCTCTGATGGGGAGGGGCTGACGGTACACCTGGTAGCAGCTCCGCTCATTCCGTGTCACCGGCCTCGTCAGCACCAGCAGCTCAGAGAACAGGAACACATGCAGTTTCTACACAACACACAGAGTTATCAAAACACGCCTGGTACTTCTACACAACACACAGAGTTATCATAACACGCCTGGTACTTCTACACAACACACAGAGTTATCAAAACACGCCTGGTACTTCTACACAACACACAGAGTTATCAAAACACGCCTGGTACTTCTACACAACACACAGAGTTATCATAACACGCCTGGTACTTCTACACAACACACAGAGTTATCAAAACACGCCTGGTACTTCTACACAACACACAGAGTTATCATAACACGCCTGGTACTTCTACACAACACACAGAGTTATCAAAACACGCCTGGTACTTCTACACAACACACAGAGTTATCATAACACGCCTGGTACTTCTACACAACACACAGAGTTATCATAACACGCCTGGTACTTCTACACAACACACAGAGTTATCATAACACGCCTGGTACTTCTACACAACACACAGAGTTATCATAACACGCCTGGTACTTCTACACAACACACAGAGTTATCATAACACGCCTGGTACTGTGAAGCACTGTGACAACTACTCATGGAAAACACACTTTATAAATACATTTGATTAATTGAAGGGGGGGTCAACTTCACACTGAGAAGAAAAACAGAAAGCCTGGATACATGTTAGTTGGAGGGGGGAGGGGGCATAAAGCCATACAGAACAGGCTGTATTGCTATACAGCGTGTCTGAACAATGCTCACCGAGCCACTCTTGTTGCGTAGCTCTCCATGACACAGCAAGATCTTGCAGTTGTCGATGAGCGGGTCTCTCTGCCTGTCATCCAGATACTCCAGCTTATTAATGTAGTACTGACTCTCTGACTCTCCCTTCCTCATGTTGATGTCAGACAACACACCCTGGATGATGGCCACCTGGAATCCCAGTGTTACACTTCAGTCAACTATTAAGAAAGTTATTTTTAATAAATGTATAATTCTATTAGCATGTATGGCTGTATCATTTGTAACTTTATGATGTATCTGATAACTGTGTGTATGATGATGTCAGTGAGCAGCGTAGGGTAGTGTGGGTGCTCTCTACAAACCGCTTTCTCCAGACAGGGTACATCAGGGTGATCTGGAGGTGTATGCCTCAGTATCTCTCTCAGCAGTAGGGGGTATTTGACCAGCCGGCTCCTGGGTATATCCAGGAAGCTCCACAGGTCCAGCTTCCTACTGAAGGGAGACTCCAGGCAGCGCTGCAGGAAGTCCTGAACCCTCCGGTCCTGCTTCTTCTGGTCCAACAGGGCCTTGGCAGCCAGCTGGTTACTGCAATAGTCTTTGTAAGCATTCAAACCTGGCAACTAGAGGAAGACAGGGGGATCATGAAGATGAGTCTACACATTCTCTTTTTCATTCCCCAAAAAATAAAGAAATGAAAGAAAAGTAGTTTCATCCCTGTACGCATTCAGACAAGGAAACTTGGAAGAGAAGACAGTGTCATTTTCAGATCATGGAAATGTGTCTGCTTTTTAAGCCAAAGAGAAGAAGACGATCCAAGATGGCAGCTGACTCCTCTCTCTCTAAAGACGGGGAGAAGAAGGTCAAAGATGGCATCTGCGGATGAAGGCAACAGGTGGGGGCGAGAGCATGAAGCTGGGTCTACATTTCATAAATAAACAAAAACACATTATTTCTAAATATTGGCGATGTGAGAAAGATTTTACATTTCAAGTTTATTTGCAATGTGTAATTAATACATTGGAAATCTTACTCACTCGACCTCTCGCGATAAAAAATTTGCCATAAAGAAATATACAAATACACAGATAATATCCATAAACCCAATACACAAGAGAGAGGCACCTACCCAGTCCACAACGATCTGTCCAATCTGACCAACTGTTCCATTAGGTCCGGTGCCCTTTGCAAGCTTATCCAACAAGTCTGTAACAAGGAGAAACACACGAACAAAACTCTATTTGAAGAGGATATTTATTTTCAAATAGTCTTGTCATAGTCACTGGTTTAGTAGCCACCAGAGGGCATATGGTGGGTTACTAAACCAGTAGCCACCAACTCTCAAATAAAGAGTTGGCAACACTTTTGACACTAAGGCTTAGGGCTGGGGTCAATTCCATTTCAAATTTAGGAAGTAAATGGAAAATCCAACTCCAATTCTTGAAACTAAAAGGTAATTAAAATGAACTGGAATTGACCCCCAACCCTGTTGAGGCTAGTAGTGAATATGACGAAGACCTAGTACCTTCATGAAGTGGAATGTAAGAATATGACGAAGACCTAGTACCTTCATGAAGTGGAATGTAAGAATATGACGAAGACCTAGTACCTTCATGAAGTGGAATGTAAGAATATGACGAAGACCTAGTACCTTCATGAAGTGGAATGTAAGAATATGACGAAGACCTAGTACCTTCATGAAGTGGAATGTAAGAATATGACGAAGACCTAGTACCTTCATGAAGTGGAATGTAAGAATATGACGAAGACCTAGTACCTTCATGAAGTGGAATGTAAGAATATGACGAAGACCTAGTACCTTCATGAAGTGGAATGTAAGAATATGACGAAGACCTAGTACCTTCATGAAGTGGAATGTAAGAATATGACGAAGACCTAGTACCTTCATGAAGTGGAATGTAAGAATATGACGAAGACCTAGTACCTTCATGAAGTGGAATGTAAGAATATGACGAAGACCTAGTACCTTCATGAAGTGGAATGTAAGAATATGATGAAGACTTAGTACCTTCATGAAGTGGAATGTAAGAATCCAGATCTCCAAATATATGAGTTAGCTCCTCCTCTGTCATGATGGAGAGCTTCAGCATGGGATCATGATATGCCTGTTAAACAAGAAATTAAAGCTAAGGTCAATCAGCTTCACGAGGGGAAAAGACAAACTTGTTAATTGAATCATTTATTGTACCTTTCGTGCCATTTGGAGGTCTTCAATAAGGTCCTGTTCTCCTCTGGATAGCTCATGAATGGCCTAGAGAGAACATGAAATATGTTGTTAATAAGGCTCGCCACTTCCGAATTCATAATTTATTACATACCAGACAAAGAGTACATATCGAACTCAGATACAAGCAGCTAACTATGACATCAATCCCCTTACTACATACTAGGGCTGGGCGACATGGCCTAAAAATCATATCTTATTTTTTTGTTGCTGTTAGCTGTACGTGGTCTTATTTTCCAGAATCAATGTTCATTGATACTCACGTTTTAGTAGTGTCTGCTCTGCGTACAATTTGAGTATTTGAGACATAAAAATGGTATCATTAAAAAGGTTAACTTTTCTATTACAGTATTGAAATGTCTCAATGTGTTTCGATGTCCATATGACCAATTCTGTTGGACCAAACCCCAAAAGGAGAGTTGAAACCAGTTGTCAGAGAGGAAGAAGTGATCTCTCAACTTTGTTGGTGTGGGTGGCAGGGGGAGGGGCTTGGTGTGAGTGACAGGGGGAGGGGCTTGGTGTGAGTGACAGGGGGAGGGGCTTGGTGTGGTTGGAAGGGGGAGGGGTTTGGTGTGGGTGGCAGGGGCTTGGTGTGAGTGGCAGGGGCTTGGTGTGAGTGGCAGGGGCTTGGTGTGAGTGGCAGGGGCTTGGTGTGAGTGTCAGGGGCTTGGTGTGGTTGGAAGGGGGAGGGGTTTGGTGTGAGTGGCAGGGGCTTGGTGTGAGTGGCAGGGGCAGGGGCTTGGTGTGGGTGGCAGGGGCAGGGGCTTGGTGTGGTTGGAAGGGGGAGGGGTTTGGTGTGGGTGGCAGGGGCAGGGGCTTGGTGTGAGTGGCAGCGGCTTGGTGTGGGTGGCAGGGGGAGGGGCTTGGTGTGAGTGGCAGGGGGAGGTGCTTGGTGTGAGTGGCAGGAGCTTGGTGTGAGTGGCAGGAGCTTGGTGTGAGTGGCAGGAGCTTGGTGTGAGTGGCAGGAGCTTGGTGTGAGTGGCAGGAGCTTGGTGTGAGTGGCAGGAGCTTGGTGTGAGTGGCAGGAGCTTGGTGTGAGTGGCAGGAGCTTGGTGTGAGTGGCAGGAGCTTGGTGTGAGTGGCAGGAGCTTGGTGTGAGTGGCAGGAGCTTGGTGTGAGTGGCAGGAGCTTGGTGTGAGTGGCAGGAGCTTGGTGTGAGTGGCAGGGGCTTGGTGTGAGTGGCAGGGGCTTGGTGTGAGTGGCAGGGGCTTGGTGTGAGTGGCAGGGGCTTGGTGTGAGTGGCAGGGGCTTGGTGTGAGTGGCAGGGGCTTGGTGTGAGTGGCAGGGGCTTGGTGTGAGTGGCAGGGGCTTGGTGTGAGTGGCAGGGGCTTGGTGTGAGTGGCAGGGGCTTGGTGTGAGTGGCAGGGGCTTGGTGTGAGTGGCAGGGGCTTGGTGTGAGTGGCAGGGGCTTGGTGTGAGTGGCAGGGGCTTGGTGTGAGTGGCAGGGGCTTGGTGTGAGTGGCAGGGGCTTGGTGTGAGTGGCAGGGGCTTGGTGTGAGTGGCAGGGGCTTGGTGTGAGTGGCAGGGGCTTGGTGTGAGTGGCAGGGGCTTGGTGTGAGTGGCAGGGGCTTGGTGTGAGTGGCAGGGGCTTGGTGTGAGTGGCAGGGGCTTGGTGTGAGTGGCAGGGGCTTGGTGTGAGTGGCAGGGGCTTGGTGTGAGTGGCAGGGGCTTGGTGTGAGTGGCAGGGGCTTGGTGTGAGTGGCAGGGGCTTGGTGTTAGTGGCAGGGGCTTGGTGTTAGTGGCAGGGGCTTGGTGTGTTTGTAAATGGGAAGGTGCACACAGCACAGGAGCGAGAACGACAAAACAACATGAGAACAAGCAAACACTCAAAAACATTAAAATAAAATTGTGATTCTTGCGATACAGACATTTGGAATATCGCGCTAAATGATCAATTAGAATAAATTAAATTCACTATATCACCCAGCCCTACTACCTATACTATAATTAAGCAATAACGCCAGAGGAGGTGTGGTATATGGCCAATATACCACGGTTAAGGGCTGTTCTTATGAGCAATGCTGAGTGCCTGGACACAGCCCTTAGCCGTGGTATATTGGTCATATACCACAAACCTCCGAGGTGCCTTATTGCTATTATAAACTGGTTATCAACGTAATTAGAGCGGTACAAATAAATGTTTTGTCATATCCGTGGTATACGATCTGATACACCATGGCTTTCAGAGAAATCAGAATTCAGGGCTCAAACCACCCAGTTTATAATAAAGCAATAAGGCATGATATATTGTGATTATAATATGTTTGGCACAACGCATTATCTATAAAAGTCATTGAACTATGATGATAACATGTGCTACAGTTGTATGTTACCTCCTGTCTCTTAATCTCTTTGGTGGAGAAGGTGCTCTTCTGGTGAACGTCCAGTGTTTCAGACCACAGAGTGCTGTTTCTGCGTTTGGGAGGTGTTGGGCCTGCTGCCTTACTGCACGACTTCAGGGACGCACCCGGCGACTTGCTGTCACCCCGCAGTGACATGTTCTGAAGACATGAGTACAAATTTAGACATGCCAGAGTCTGGTCTCGGCTTCTCTGTCCGTGCCACTCTACTGTCAATCTCCTTCTCTATAACTTCCTGCTGTTCATTAAACAAAATCCACACAAAAAAATGATCTACTATCAGGTCAAGTGCCATTGGCTTCTGTCTGGAGTTATTACAGTGTAATACAGGGGGTATATACTGTACCTGGATGGTTTGACCAAAGCGTCGGACAGCTCCATTCTTGGAAGGGGAGATCAGGTTAGCCAGAGATGACACCCGACTCAGTGGCCGCACACGCTTGTTACTGGGCTCCTGGAATACAGAGGAGAGAAATCAGTGTTACGGACGGCAATCTGAATACATACCCAGGGGATATTACTAACGACCCTATCGCTTTGCTTTACTCCACTTCTCACATATCACATTTTATTAGTCACATACACATGGTTGCAGATGTTATTGCGAGTGTAGCAAAATGCTTGTGCCAATGTAAGAAATAATACATAAAAACAAAAACACAGCAAAGTTTCCTAAGGACTAGAAGTGAGGCAGTCCTCTCTGTCGTCTTACTTTGAGGTCAAAACTGGACAGACTGACGGTATCTTCATCCTCCTTTTTCTCTTTGCGTTTTCTCTTCTGTAAAAAAGGTACCAGAGAAGGCTCAGACTACAGTTAGTGACACTCACAAGGCCATTAGGGGGGGGGGGAAAGGCAGGATATAGCCTACTGGTATGCTGTAAATACATATTTCACATGGAGGGGGGTGGGGGGGAACGTGTGATGCAAGTGTATTAATCCTCAGAAATCTTGTAACATTTGGTGGAGCCTTGGCTTACTTTGAGGTCAAAGCTGGACAGACTGACAGTGTCATCATCCTTGGGCTCTTTATTTTTCCTCTTCTGTGGGAAAGATAAACACGTGTACAGAATGAGTGTGTTGCTAACCTTCACAAGACTTAAAAATGTGTATATACAGTACCATGCAAAAGTACTCAGACCCCTTGAATTTCTTCACATTTTATTGTGTTACAAAGTGGGATTACATTGGATTGAACCGTATTTTTTTTTTGTGTCAACGATCTACACAAAATACTCTAACGTCAAAATGTACGGGGAAAAAAATAAAAAAGATTAATACAAACATAGTAGTTACATAAGTATTCAGCTCCCTGAGTCAATACATGTTAGAAACACCTTTAGCATTGATTAAAGTTGCGAGTCTTCTGGGTAAGTCTCTAAGAGCTTTAAACACCTGGATTGTGCAATATTTATCCATTATTTTTTTCCCAAATTCTTCAAGCTCTGTTGGGGATCATGGCTATTCAGCAATTTTCTAAACTTGCTAATGATTTTCAAGCAGATTTAAGTCAAAGCTTTAGCTTGGCCACTCAAAAACATTGTCTTCTTTGTAAGCAACTCCAGTGGAGATTTGGCCTTGTGTTGTAGTTCATTGTCCTGCTGAAAGGTGATCTCCCCAGTGTCTGGTGGAATGCAGACTGTAGCAGGTTTTTATTCTAGGATTTTGTCTTTGCTTAGCCCCACCCAGTTTCTCTTTATACTGAAAAAGTGTATTCCTTTGCTGTTTTTTTCCTCCCAGCATATTTTGGAATATTTTTTATTCTGTATATTTGTATTCTTCTTTTCACTCTGTCATTTAGGTAATTATTGTGAGTCACTACAGTTTTCTTCCACCACAACCATTGAACTCTTTAGCCGTTTTAAAATCACCAATGGCCTCATGGTAACTAAATCTCTCAGCAGTTTCATTCTTGTCCTGAAGCTCAGTTCAGGACAACTGTATCTTTGATGTGTCTGGGTGGTTTAATACATAATCCACAGCATAATTATTAACTTGACTACGCTTAAAGATATATTCAATGTCTGATGTGTTACCCATCTACCAATCACTGCCCTTATTTATGAGGCTTTCAAAAAGCTCCCTGGTCTTTGAAGTTGAATCTGTGCTTGAAATACTTGACTGAGGAACCTTACAGATGTTGTATGTATGGGGGACAGAGGAAGGGTTAGTCATTCAAAAATCATGTCAATCCCTATTATTTCACACAGAGTGAATCCATGTAATTTATGTGATTTGTTAAGCCACATTTTACTCCTGAACTAATGTAGGCTTGTCTAAACAAAGAGGCAGAACACTTTTACAAGGCACTGTACATTTCACATTGAAATAAATAAAGTATTTATTTTCTACTGTGTTAAAGTTTATTGACTTGACTTCGTAGTAATTGAGAAAGACAGAGATAGATGCTGGTTTGATGTTGGCGTGACATTAGTTTAGTACTACTCACCATGCTGAAGTCCCATGGTGTTCCTGGAGTCAGAAAGGTGAAGGAACTCCCTCTGCACAGTGGAGGTCTACAGTGAGAGAGAGAAAACAGGCAGAAATAAACACTATTTGAGATATTCATACTGTATCCCAACCCAAATGCCCCTACCTAGGGCGTATGGAATCTGACTCTTTGACAAATCAGACACACACACACAAATCAAACTTTTGGTGTTAAGTGTAGACTTACATGTTGATTTTGTCTACCCACACCAGACATGATCAGGACAAGCATATTGAAATATCAAAACGAACTCTTAACAAACTATATTAAATTTGGGGACATGTCGAAAAGCATTAAACATTTATTGCAATGTAGCTTGCCAACCCCCATATAAAGTCCAAAGAAAAGAAGCCTGGAGGAGGAGAGATTACTAGAAACAAACTCGGGTTACCCTTCTATCTGTGGATTAATTGTCTGAGTAGAGGACAATGTGCGTTTCAGGTAAAATAACAATCCAATGTTTATATCCCAGGATAGCAACAGCAAGCTAGGTAAATTGGCATAAATGTTTAATGCTTTTCGATCTGTCCCAAAATTAATATAGTTGGTTCAGTTTGTTTTGATATTTCAACCTGTGTGTCCTGATCGCGTCTGGTGTGGGTGGACAAAAATCAACATGCGATGGGGGTCTGGTCAGTATGTTTGAGACAAAGCATACAACTTTCCTCTAAGATGTTCTAGATAACCTTACAACACCGATATAGAAGAACAATGTCATATTTTGATGGACTCTTTCCTCAGAAGATAGTAAGCTCAGCATCAGATGCCTCTAAAAGGCTGTGGGGTGGTCCACTAATGTACTGCTATGGACGTAGTTAGCTAGCTAACTATTTTAGGCAAATTTGAGACTACTCAAACTTCACATTTGTTTGTCTAAATAAATCAAACGAACTAGTTAGCTACATAACGTTACTAGTTAGTATAGCCAATATACGTTAACTTAGCTAACTAACTACTCTAACGTTACTAGAGCGCAAATTTAAAATTATAGCTAACGATGCAGTGTTTGTTTGAGGCTAACTAACTAGAAAATGTAAACAGAGCACATGAACCACTCATATACATTAAAACCAGGGGACCCTAGCAGATACGTTAGGCTAACTAGCCACAGTAACGTCAGTGCATGAAGGCCAAACCTGAATCCATATTTATTGAAACATTAATGATTTGCCATGTGATGTGACAAACTTTGGGTTCAAAATCTGGCTAGCTAATCTTTAATATTATTTAGTCAAAACACACATTTATGTATCAATATTACCCATCGCTCCTTACTTTTTAGAGTTGTTGACAGTGGCGGGGGAGGTTTCTGAGTTGACGACGGCTAGGCTGATGGTGGACGTTCTCTTCGAGGAAATCCTTCGACTCTTCGGCTTGTCTTCCACAGATAATTCGACCACCTCTGACTCCTCCATTTTAGAGGTTGGGTGTAGGAAGCTAGCTAATATTACTAATTCAAAACAATGAAATTATAATGGAACAGCAGCAACGATGATGAAAGAAAGAAACAAATCCGCAGTAAATCGATCAATCCAACCAAAAGTGACGGCGGAAGTTTGAATATGGCGGAATATCACAAATCGGCCAATAAGGAAAAAGCTTGAGGATTTAGAGTGGGAGGAGTTAATTTACTGAAAAGAATATTGAGGAAAACCACGTTGGCGGTCTCTGCGGTGCATCTCAGTAAATTCATTTCAGTGAGAAGCATGGCCGGATTAAGCGATCAATGCTGGTGTTTGCTAAAAAATTGGGAGTTGTTGAGAATTGTTTTTATTCTATTGGGTCTATCTTTTCAGCAGAAGGCATTTGCTTTCCAAACTGTACGTTTTTCCCGCGATTGTATTTTGAAATCTGCAAAAGGGAAACTGACAACACCAACCAACCATAGATAATATAATCCATAGATGGCAGTTCCCATTCAAATCAGGACTGGCATCCATTGCTTGAGTACCCATTAGTTTAGCAGTCAAATTGCCAGGGTAAGAGGTTACAAATCCTTTCTATGGGGTATATGTCTGTGGCTATAATGCAACAAATTGTATATTTGGCTTGCATGCTGCCCGAGAAAACCAGCCCAAACTGCAGTTTTCCCGACTGTAGGCATCCTGGTAACTGCCCAAATAAAGGAAACACTTGAGTAAATGAAGGACACAGTGTTATGGTGGGGGATGCATTTTTCTGGCATGGTTTAAGTCCACTTGTTGAATCTATGCCAAGCAGTGGTGACCCGTTATTCAAGGCAGGTGGGGCAGGGCTTGCCTGTTTTGCATGTTATTTTGGCATTAATACATGTCACATATTAGTTTGCAAACAATGTAAACAAATATATATAATTGAGTTAATAAAGCTGCATACAAACATTCTCTTTTTTGTTTTCTTGAATAAGGCAGCTCCAAAATGCAGGTGTTTCAGCCTAGCTCAGTGCTTTCTGTGGTGGTCAGCAGAAAATATGGTGCTCTGTGATTGGCTCAGTGTTCTGTCACTCAAGGGGACACTACGTCACCGCCAAGTCTAAAACTAGAGTTACGAAATTCTAGCCCCTTGGGTGCTGGCAATAGAGTTAGATTAGAAGTGCCTTTCCAAGAAGGCTCAAGTTCATTGGCCACAGATAAAATTATGTCAAATCACGTTATATGTACAGTAGCTTTGATTGGACTGATCATGTCAACATACTTTCAAAATCTTAGCTAACGATCATTATGAATCAAGTCAACAGCAGGTTGCCAGCAGCATACCACCCTGCATACCACTACTGGCTTGCTTCTGAAGCTAAGCAGGGTTGGTCCTGGTCAGGCCCTGGATGGGAGACCAGATGCTGCTGGAAGTGGTGTTGGAGGGCCAGTAGGAGGCACTCTTTCCTCTGGTCTAAAAAAATATCCCAATGCCCCAGGGCAGTGATTGGGGACACTGCCCTGTGTAGGGTGCCGTCTTTCGGATGGGACGTTAAATGGGTGTCCTGACTCTCTGAGGTCATTAAAGATCCCATGGCACTTATCGTAAGAGTAGGGGTGTTAACCCCGGTGTCCTGGCTAAATTCCCAATCTGGCCCTCAAACCATCATGGTCACCTAATAATCCCCAGTTTACAATTGGCTCATTCATCCCCCTCCTCTCCCCTGTAACTATTCCCCAGGTCGTTGCTGCAAATGAGAACGTGTTCTCAGTCAACTTACCTGGTAAAATAAAAAACAATCTACTGGCAAAACCTTTTTAATCGTTGACATATGAAGATAAATAATGAAAAGAAATTATAGATAAAATGTATCGATTCTCATCGGCCATTGGACATAAACAACAAGTTGGAAATCGCAAATTTAACAATGAGTGGTTTGGAAGGAATCAGTGACAGTGGCTAACTGCTAGCATTGCAAAGCAATCACTAGCCTGCTATTCAGTGGAGTGGCTGTGGCTGTGTGGTCCCAAATCTTGGATTAAGGGGATTGAGATAAAACTGTCCAGTTTGAGTGTTTGTTGCAGCACGAATTCTGTCAATGTACATTTCAAAAGTGCTAAACAAATAGTTATATGACTACGTCCGTCCTAGCTCGCTCATTAATGTCTTAATCAAAATTACGGATTGCCTCTAATCCCTTTATGCCATAGTTTGTACATCTCAAATGACAGTAGAAACCACATTTTTTAAAGCAAGTCAGCTATATCAATTATGCTTTTTTAAAGGCAGTAAATGAGGCTGACTGAACTGTTTTGCTGCCAGACAAGGCTCCGCTGATAACCAGGTGTAGCGGTGGTAAGGTGTTGGGACTGCTGTTGGGACAGCTTTATGTAGACCCTAACAGTTTGTGGGCACTGTTTGTCACCGTTATAGTGCAATGAATGTATTTTTTTGTGTTGTGTGGTGACTTTGCTGGCATGCATCCCCACTAGGATTGCACATTTTGGGAAATATTTAGAGGTGGAAACTTTCCGTGGGAATTAACGGGAATATACGGGAAATAACGGGAATTAACAGAAATATATGCAAATTAATATTAATGCCATTTAAATGTAATGTTTTTTGCATTGGATATATTTACCATATCATATGAAGACAGTATTTGCAATAATTGCAAATTATTAAATCATTCTAATAGATATAAAAAACTATTTAGTTACAAATTGAACTTTAATTAAATGAGTTGACTCTTCACATGGAATGATTTCACTGAACAACAAAAGAAAGGGAATATTGAATGATCCCCAATGATCCATCTCCCAAAAATGTTTTCAACATACATCTGTAAAATGATACTCTAGAAACTAAAGCTTTGGTTGTCTTCCTCTCAGGCTTCCACGTCTTCTCCCTGGACCTACTCAATGACCACCTCTTGAACATCAGACTCTGAGGCCTCATCTTCATTGTCACTTTCCAACCTTGTTGAGAATGGCTCATTGTCTGGTTCAAAAAGCTTAAAATTTGCCCGGATGGCCACCAATTTTTCAGCACTTGTATTGGTCAGCCTGTTGCGTGCTTTGGTGTGTGTGTTCCCAAACAAGGACCAGTTGTGCTCTGAGGTGGCTGATCTTGGTGGGATTTGGAGGATGATGGAGGCAACAAGGGTCAAAAAAACTTCTGATTCCAGGAGGACCATGAGCTGTTGCTATCGATGTCTGATTCATAATTTTCACCTCGAATAGAAGTAGAGGGACTTTTGTTGCTTGTTGTAAGTGCTGAGGGAACTTTATGCACTTGGCCAGATGATTCTGCATTTTTGTTGCATTCTTCACATATGATTTGGCACAGTATTTGCAAATGTACACAGCTTTTCCTTCTACATAAGCTGCAGTGAAATGTCTCCAAACATCAGATAGTGCCCGTGGCATTTTCCTGTAAAAAATGGGTAAAAAAAACAAACAAATACAATTCCATGTACAGATAAATAGTTAAGCAGTTAGATTAAATAACTCCTTTGTAAGATAAATGTTTTAAAATGAAACATGTATGGAAACAGGTGAATTAACACCACTCAGTTAGCAGGCTCAAGCAAGCTAAAACCCACATGGTAGAAAAAACTAACAGGCAGAAATTGTAAACAGTTAGAACTGATTTAAACACACTTTCATGTAAACTACTATTTACTACTTAACAACAAATAATGTATGTCATATAAAATATATTCACCCCACCCAGTATTGTAATGAAAACTTACCAGAAAGCATGTAGTCCTTGGCTCAGACAGTGTAGTAGTGTGCAAGATCTTGAGAATCAGCTGTACATGTGATGGAAGAGTGCACTGCACACGATGGAAGAATGCACTGTGCATGCAGAGGGTTGCAATTCCATTGAATTGGGGATAGTTTTACCAAAATATGCCACAAGACCTATAATTGAAGTAGAGGGACTTTTGTGTATCCCACAAAAAAGGTTAACTGTTATAAGCTAACTTTTTTTGATGAATTTAAGCCAAATTCCCCATATTCCCGGGCTTAACTTCCCATGGAAAATTTCCGACCCTTTGCAACTCTAATTCCCACATATATATATTTTTTTGCCCCACCAAGATTTACATGCTAAAATCGCCACTGCTGATAGTAGACCTATGTATTGGTACACATGTCATATAGAACACAAATAATGCTGATCCTAGATCTGTTGTGAGGTGCAACCTCTAAAAGAGCATGGGAAAATACCTAACTGTAGAGTTATGAAAAGTATGCTGTAAAATACTTATTTCCTTTGAAACCAGTCTCAGGATCCAATTAATGGTAATTATCTGACCCTGGACAATGAGCAAGAAGCGTTGAATGAGGGTGGTTGTGGTGGTGGAGTACATGTAGGTCAGTGGATGGAAACAAATGTGACATTCCTTTGTGTATTGTAATATTCCATTGGTTCCCAGCTAATATGGAAAACTGTTACAGTAACAGTGAATACTGGGAGATAAATTCCAATATATGTGAGACAGTGAACACTGCAAAGATAATTGATGTCCCTCTGAACAGCACCAAAACATCTCCTGACTGGAAGACACTGTCAGGCCTGCCTCACCCTTTCTGATGATGGCCTATACCAATGTAATCAAATTCAAACCTATTTGTTATTCAAACCAAATGTAGAGTTTATATTCAAATGTGAGCCTACTATAGCTTTGTAATACATGCATTTTATACATATTCAAGGTTAATTGAATTTCTCAATGATTGGACCACATACAGCCAACGTTATAATACTGTATAATAGTGCTGCATTTAATATGTTGGAGTTGTTGCCAACAGTTTTTTTTTTAAATCCCAAAATCACTCATCATTACTCCCATTTGGTCATAATATTGTTGTTTATGAAAAAGCAGGATCCATTCTATTGGCTGTATGAGGCAAAGTCAAGGGAATTATGTTAATAAAATCACATAATATAATTACAGTGCCATCATCACATAGACATAGAAATATATTTAGGACCAACCGTTTGCATGACATCACTTTAAGCCTAGCAGAAGACTTTAGAGAAAGAAGTGTCCTTACAAAATGAAATCATTCATACCCCAAGGCCGTTTATGAAACAAAAGGACACACGTCAGATTAATGAGGTACAGAGAGAACACGCAGTACATGTTAATACTGTGGGGGTGGGGGGCATATTTCTCATTTTAATTGAAGGACATTAGAAAAGATTAGGGTTGAGGAGAGAAGAACCAATCTTTTCCAAGAACAAAGACACATGTAGATTTGAAATAACATGTCTAGTCTGTTTTCAGTTTTCTTACGAATATTACAGAATGCCAGCATGTGACAGAGAGTGGTTATGTCCGAAATGACACCCTATTCCCTACATAGTGCACTACTTTTGACCAGACCCTATGACTATATTGAATAGAGTGCCATTTCAGACAGTGTTTCATCCGATATTATTCAGCATTGCATTGTCTACAATAATAATCATATTATGTATTCTACGAACTCTCAGAGACAGTGTGGTAGGCCTACAGTAACCAGAGGCTCATCAGTATTAGACAAAGGATAACAGCGGATGCTGAAATGTGAAGAATTTTGATGATGTAATCCTGGAGAATAGCTCTTGCATTCATTTCTGCCTGAATAATTGGCTCAGAAAAGCAATCAATGCTAGGCCCATCTAGATTAGACAATGGAGATTAGGAAAGGACATGTTGGCCCTCTGGTAAACATTTTCATATCGCTTGTCGTATTGTAGTCGTACCACAACATGGGAATACGTCACAAGAAGTGTTTTGATAAACTGCATGTCGTGGGAAGTTAGCGATTTCCTGATCTGTGGGGCCCATAGGTCTGGGCCTTCATTCATAAAGAAACTCAGAGAAGGAGTGCTGATCTAAGATCAGCATGATCAAAAAGGTTAAACTGATCCTAGATCAGCACCTATACTTTGATAAAAAAAGTTAAACTGATCCTAGATCAGCACCTCTACTCTGATAAAAAAGGTTAAACTGATCCTAGATCAGCACCTATACTTGGATTTAAAAAAAGGTTAAACTGATCCTAGATCCGCACCTCTACTCTGATCAAAAAGGTTAAACTGATCCTAGATCAGCACCTATACTTGGATTTAAAAAAAAGGTTAAACTGATCCTAGATCCGCACCTATACTCTGATCAAAAAGGTTAAACTGATCCTACCCCATGGCAAGGCACTACAAGTCCGTACACCATGGCAACCCTCCCTCCCTACAAGCTATGGGGATTGATCATGTTCCGGCCTCTATTAGAAAAGGGGACCGTCTTAAACAGTTAAACCAAAGGGAAAGTTTTGGGATTTACAAACTACAGGCCACTAAGTACCCTGGTTTAAATGAAGATATGGATTTACAAACTACAGGCCACTAAGTACCCAGTTTAAATGAAGATATGGATTTACAAACTACAGGCCACTAAATACCCTGGTTTAAATGAAGATATGGATTTACAAACTACAGGCCACTAAATACCCTGGTTTAAATGAAGATATGGATTTACAAACTACAGGCCACTAAATACCCTGGTTTAAATGGAGATATGGATTTACAAACTACAGGCCACTAAGTACCCAGTTTAAATGAAGATATGGATTTACAAACTACAGGCCACTAAGTACCCTGGTTTAAATGAAGATAGGGATTTACAAACTACAGGCCACTAAGTACCCAGTTTAAATGAAGATATGGATTTACAAACTACAGGCCACTAAGTACCCTGGTTTAAATGAAGATAGGGATTTCTCACCCTTCCTGTAGGGTCGTGATTGGTCCATTTGCTGTCATCTAGTGGACATTTTGCTCAATTGCCCTCAGCTATGTTTAGACTGTTGTTCATGTTTGCTGTGTTCTAGTGTACTATGGAATATATTGCTTTCTTATTCTTGACACTTCTCCCAGTAATATTTAAGGGTATAACTACCTTTCTAAGTGTTCTGATACTTCTAGCTTGGAGTTGTATTTGTATGATAACATAGCTACAGTATTTCACTTTTTAATTTGTATAGTATTGCTTACTAGGTGTGTCCAATCAACTTTGTAACCACTCCCTCTTCTAATTAGGGCTAATTGGAAAAGCTGTTCAAAAGAGGACATTGTATTATTTCTTTGTACTCCCTGACGAAGGCCATGCAGCCGAAACGCGTCGGATTTTTAAAACTTTGTTTCTATTGAACATGTCATACAAATAAAGGCATTTTAATTCATTATATGAAGAGTGCCTTGATCCTCCTTTCTTTTTGATGATCATAGATCAGCACCTATTCTATGATAAAAAAGGTTAAACTGATCCTAGATAAGCACCTATACTCTGATAAAAAAAGGTTAAACTGATCCTAGATAAGCACCTCTACTCTGATCAAAAAGGTTAAACTGATCCTAGATCAGCACCTACACTCAGAGGTTTTACGAATACTTGCCCACTGCCCAGGTTTCCCTGTTATCACTCAGTCAAACGATCTCCTTGGATTCTGCTGGCCCTGTCCTTTGTGTACATCATCATCTCCTTCATGAATACATCATCATCTCCTTCATGTGTACATCATCATCATCATCATCTCCTTCGTGTGTAGATCAGCTCAGTGAGGCCGTCCATCTATCACCCTGCCTTTAAGAAAATATTTTTATTTATTTAACTAGACAGTTAAGAACAAATTCTTATTTACAATGACGGCCTACCAAAAGGCCTCCTGGGACAAGGGCTGGAGATTAAAAATGAAAATATAGGACAAAACATACATCATGACAAGAGAGACACCACAACACTACATAAAGAGAGACCTAAGAGGACAACACAGCATGGTACCAACACAGCATGACAACAACATGGTAGCAACACAAAACATGGTACAAACATTATTAGGAACAGACAACAGCACAAAGGCAAGAAGGTAGAGACAACAATACATCACGCGAAGCAGCCACAACTGTCAGGAAGTGTCCATGATTGAGTCTTTGAATGAAGTTTAAGTTTGAGTGTTTTTTGCAGCTCGTTCCAGTCACTAGCTCCAGCAAACTGAAAAGTGGAGTGACCCAGGGAAGTGTGTGCTTTGGGGATCTTTAAGAGAATGTGACTGGCAGAACGAGTGTTGTATGTGGAGGATGAGGGCTGCAGTAGATATCTCAGATAGGGGGGAGTGAGGCCTAAGAGGGTTTTATAAATAAGCATCAACCAGTGGGTCTTGCGCCGGGTATACAGAGATGACCAATTTACAGAGGAGTATAGAGTGCAGTGATGTCGTCCTATAAGGAGCATTGGTGGCAAATCTGATGGTCGAATGGTAAAGAACATCTAGCCGCTCAAGAGCACCCTTAGCTGACGATCTATAAATTATGTCTCCGTAATCTAGCATGGGTAGGATGGTTATCTGAATCAGGGTTAGTTTAGAATCTGGGGTGAAAGAGGAGCAATTACAGTAGAGGAAACCAAGTCTAGATTTAAATTTAGCCTGCAGCTTTGATATGTGCTGAGAGAAGGACAGTGTACCATCTAGCCATACTCCCAAGTACTTGTATGAGGTGACTACCTCAAGCTCTAAACCCTCAGAGGTAGTAATCACACTGGTGGGGAGAGGGGCATTCTTCTTACCAAACATTCTTCTTCCATTTGTTTTGGAGGTGTTCACAACAAGGTTAAGGGCAGAGAAAGCTTGTTGGACACTAAGAAAGCTTTGTTGTAGAGCATTTAACACTCAATCCGGGGAGGGGCCAACTGAGTATTAGACTATCATCTGCATATAAATGCAGATCCGGTGTCCTGTGTGAATTTAAGTATGCTCTCTCTAATTCTCTCCTTCTCTCTTTCTTTCTCTCTCTTGGAGGACCTGAGCCCTAGGACCATGCGTCAGGACTACCGGGCATGATGACTCCTTGCTGTCCCCAGTCCACCTGGCCTTGCTGCTGGTCCAGTTTCAACTGTTCTGCCTGCGGCTATGGAACCCTGACCTGTCCACCGGACGTGCTACCTGTCCCAGACCTGCTGTTTTCAACTCTCTAGAGACTGCAGGAGCAGTAGAGATACTCTTAATGATCGGCTATGAAAAGCAAACTGACATTTACTCCTGATTATTATTTGACCATGCTGGTCATTTATGAACATTTGAACATCTTGGCCATGTTCTGTTATAATCTCCACCCGGCACAGCCAGAAGACTGGCCACCCCTCATAGCCTGGTTCCTCTCTAGGTTTCTTCCTAGGTTTTGGCCTTTCTAGGGAGTTTTTCCTAGCCACCGTTCTTCTACACCTGCATTGCTTGCTGTTTGGGGTTTTAGGCTGGGTTTCTGTACAGCACTTCGAGATATTAGCTGATGTACGAAGGGCTATATAAAATAAACTTGATTTGATTTGAAATGGATGAGAGAGCTTCCTACTGCCTGAGCTATGTTGTTGATGTAAATTGAGAAGAGAGTGGGGCCTAGGATTGAGCCTTGGGGTACTCCCTTGGTGACAGGCAGTGGCTGAGACAGCAGATGTTCTGACTTTGTACACCACACTCTTTGAGAGAGGTAGTTAGCAAACCAGGCCAAAGACCCCTCAGAGACACCAATACTCATTAGCAGGCCCACAAGAATGGAATGGTCTACCGTATCAAAAGCTTTGGCCAAGTCAATAAAAATAGCAGCACAATATCGCTTAGAATCAAAGGCAATTGTGACATAATTTAGGACCTTTAAGGTTGCAGTGACATATCCATAACCTGAGCGGAAACCAGATTGCATACCAGAGGGAATACTATATACATCAAGAAAGCCGGCCAGTTGATTATTGACAAGTTTTTCCAACACTTTTGATAAACTTGGCAAAATAGAAATAGGCCTATAACAATTAGGATCAGCTTGATCTCCCCTTTAAATAAAGGAACAACCATGGCTGCCTTCCAAGCAATGGGAACCTCCCCAGAGAGGAGAGACAGGTTAAAAAGGTCAGAGATAGGCTTGGCGACGATAGGGACTGCAACCTTAAAGAAGAAAGGATCCAAACCATCTGACCCAGACGTTTTTTTGGGGGGGGGGGTCAAGTTTAAGGAGCTCCTTTAGTACCTCGGACTCAGTGACCGCCTGCAGGGAGAAACTTTGTAGCGGGGCAGGGGGGAAAGAGGGAGGAGCATCGGGGCTAGTCGCATTATAAGGGGTGGGAGATGAGGAAATGAAAGACAGGCAATGAGGCATTCGCTGAGTCAAATAGGATTTAATGAAGTGGAGATGGAAGAGCTCAGCCATGTGCTCCTTGTCAGTAACACCACATCAACATTAAGGGACATGGGGCAGCTGTGAGGAGGGTTTATTTCTCTAGGTCTGTAACCGTTTTTCCGGAACTTCTTTGGGTTAGACCCACAGAGAGAGAACTGTTCCTTAAAGTAACTAACTTTGGCCTTCCGGATGGCCTGAGTGCACTTATTTCTCATTTGCCTGAACGAGAGCCAGTCACCCTGAGTATGCGTACTGAGCCTTTCGCCAAATGGAATTCTTGAGGTGGAGTAACTGCCAGATCACGGTCGAACCAGGGGCTGAACCTGTTTTTAATTCTAATTTTCCTTATGGGGGCGTGTTTGTTAACAATATCACTGAAAATATAAAAAAAGAAGGTCCAAGTGTCTTCGACAGAGGGGATCAAGCTGATTCTATGCCAGTTCATGAAGGAAGGCTTGTTCATTAAAGTTTTTTAGCAAGCGTCTATGACAAATCAGGACAGAATGTTTCACTGAGCAACCAGTACGAACACAGGCTGTAAAACAGTGATCACTAAGGTCATTACAGAAAACAGCAGACTGATACCGATCAGGATTATTGGTGAGGATAACATCAAGGAGAGTAGCCTTTTCTGGGTGGGATCTTGTGGGATCCTTGAGGGATCAGTAATAATCTGAGAAAGATTTAGGGAGTCCCATTGCTTTAGGACTTGGTCAGGATGTTTAAGCATGTCCCAGTTTAGGTCACCTAGCAGGACAAATTAAGACTTAGCGTGTAAAGGGCCAGGAGAGAGCTTAGGGTACAGACCGGTGCTGATGGAGGACGATAGCAACAGTCAACAAAGAGCTATTTGAAAATGTAATGCTTAAAACCAGCAAATCAAATTGTTTGGGGACAGACTTGGTGGAGACAACTGAGCACTGAAGGTGATCCTTGTTAAAGACTGCCACTCTACCACCTTTGGAAGATCTGTCTTGCCGAAAAAGGATATAACCAGAAAGGTTAACATCATTGTTTAAAACTCTCTTTCTTAACCACATCTCAGTAATGACCAACACATCTGGATTGGAGCTGTGAACCCACACTTTCAATTGATCCATTTTAGATAATAAGCTTCTAGTGATAACGTCCAGAAAACCCAAGCTTTTACGAGAGCAGAAATCAGTGAAACCGATATCAGAGTGTAACAGTTTAACTTTAGTAGTCCCCTCGCCCCGACCCGGGCGCGAACCACTGGCCCTCTGCACACATCAACAACAGTCACCCACGAAGCATCGTTACCCATCGCTCCACAAAAGCCGCGGCCGCCCCTCTGCAAGGGGAACAACTACTTCTAGGTCTCAGAGCGAGTGACGTGACCGATTGAAACACTATTAGCGCGCACCACTGCTAACTAGCAAGCCATTTCACATCGGTTACATTCACCCCCCTTTCCCGCAGTAACCAGTGATCTGGGTCAACAGCATCAATGTAACAGTTTAAACTTTAGTCCGTCCCCTCGCCCCGACCCGGGCGCGAACCAGGGACCCTCTGCACACAGACAACAGTCACCCACGAAGCATCGTTACCCATCGCTCCACAAAAGCCGCGGCCCTTGCAGAGCAAGGGGAACAACTACAACTACTATTAGCGCGCACCACCGCTAACTAGTGTTGATATCACAAGTTTACTGGAGAACTGAGACGAAGTAGAGACTCTGGACAGGGTGGATATTCGTATAATAAAAAGCAGTTTTATTCAGAGGTAAAGATATCTGATACAAGCGTGCACGGACTCATTCATTCAGCTCGTAAGGAACCTGCAGACAGAGCCCCGAAACAAAGTGCAAATGTATTTTATACAGGTAATAAAGTAGGTTGAGTCTGGTAGATCTGGTCTTCTGGTTGGTCCTGATGAGTTGGGCGAGGTCCACTTCAGGCTAATATCACTGTCCCATTGGCTCTAAGTGGAGTTCTTTGTCTTCAGAAATGTTCAGCTAAAACAGGAGATTAGGTGTGTGCGTAGATGTTCCTATTTTGACATATCTGTGTGTCTCTGTGAAATGTTCAGCTAAAACAGGAGATTTTGTGTGTGCGTAGATGTTCCTGTCTTAATCAGTGTTTATGAAAGGTTTACGTCAGCCCTCTGTCCTTGGGTGTGTGTGTGTCTCAGTATCTCGTGAAATGCAGACCCAAGCACCCTTTTGATCAAGGCCTTTCCTGCCTTATCAGTGTTTATGAAAGGTCTGTGCCAGCCCTCTGTCCTTGGGTGTGTGTGGGTCTCAGTATCTGCTTATGAGTTTGTGAGAAACCCTGTTTTGAAAGAAGTTAGTTATAACAACGTAATAGCAATATGCTTGTGTTATTTTAAATGGTATTTATTACACTAGCTAGCCATTTCACATCGGTTACAAGAGCACAAGTCAGAATTGGGGCTAGAAACAGTGTTGATTTTTTATGACATTTGAATGTGCACCAGATGGCAACAAGATCATATTGTACAGCAATTTCATCAGGTAACATGAATACAAAGCCGGCGAGAGGTGGTTAGAATAGGATGGGAGGCCAAAAGTCTGTGTAACCAATAGAGAGTCAGATTCCTGAGTGTGGGAACAAACAGTCTGTCCCACGGTTGGGTAAACAAGCAAGTTCATAGTTAACAAAGCACACATGAGTCATGAGGCAAATAGCATAAAGCTATAAAAAAGTATAACGACTTGGGGCCAGCCATTGTAAGTTCAGAGACTCACTCACCCCAACATGATAACTTGAGAGAGGAACTCTCTCGGACTCCAGTAGGCTGTACAAGGATGAACATCGCCTCCCTGTCTGTCAGGTGAAATACAGTCCGACATCGAAGAGCGAGGGGTGTGTGTGTTTAATGTCAGATGGGACAGTGTGTGTGTATGTGTTTGTGCGTGTGTGTGTAATATGTGTGTGTGTGTGCAAGTGTGTGCAGGACCGTAACCAGGGTCTGAGTTTTAGTGAATGCTAAAATGCTATTTGGAGAACAGCAAAAACAAGCCAAAATGACTCCTGTCATTATCACATTGCTTGCTGTAGCTTCATTAACCTCAGTCTATCTACAAACACATAACTTATTAGCTATACAATTAGCCTCTACACATTAACTCAGCACCAGAATTAAAAACAAATAATTTAATAAGTACAAAGGGATCTTTGTAGCAGAAAAAGTGTTTAGCAGAAAAAGTATTTTATTAAAAATCCAATGCGGACGTTTTTATCTCAATATCAAATAATTTCTCTGTAATAATTAAGTACCTTACTGTGGTTGTTTTCAATTAAAATGGTCAAAAATAAACAAAAAAGCTTCTTCGCAAAGAGCAATTTCTCTAGCAAGAATTTGGCTTGGACTGTCTGGGATTGGTCTAAAATCTAGCTGTTATTGGCAGAAAGGTTTGGAATTTGTCAGGTTTTGGTCACTAGATGTCCCCATTGCACCTTTTTTGTACCTTTTGTTTTTCCTTGCTCTAATTATTGTTTGCACCTGTGTGTCGTTCCCTTGTTAGTATTTAAACCCTGTGTGTTCCTCAGTTCCTTGCTCAGTGTTTGTATGTTAGCACCCAGCCCCAGCCCAAGCCTTGTTCTGAACATATGATTCTCCTATTGGATTTTCCAGAGGTTCTCTGGTTTAGTTCTTGTGTATTTTTGAGTAGTGTTTTGAGGTTTGTTTTTCCCTGCTGTTTTTACCACTTTGTGGAGTTGCTTTGTATTTTGGAGGATATCCATTTTGTGCTTCTTGGCTTTATGTTTGGACATTGTGGATTTAGATTTTTTGCCTGAAGATTTTGTTCTTTAATTAAACCACCATCTCTAGTACTGCTGTGTCTGCCTCATCTTCTGGGTTCTGACGATTATTAGTGACTGTTTCTCGCACCGGGTCCTGACAGAAACACTGAGCCATTATAATGAACCCAGAGGCAGCCAGTACCCAGGATTTTTGTTCCATCCTGTCCCACCACGAGGGGACTGTCCAACGCCACGAAGCTGCTCTGGTTCAGCAAGAGGCCTTAATGGCTAGACATTCTCAACTTCTGTCAGAGATGCTGACTTCCATAAAGCATATTTCTGATCGACTTTCCCCGGCAACCGCTTCTGCTCCAGTTCATCAGATTCAAGTGCCCCTGGCAGTTAACTCCCTGGCTGAACCTCGTCTGCCGCCTCCCCAACGGTTCTCAGGTGATCGGAGTGTTTGTAAGGGTTTTTTCACCCAATGTTCTCTCTCCTTTGAGCTACAACCATCGTCGTTTCCCACCGACCGGTCCAAGATAGCATATATCATCACCCTGCTGTCGGAAAAAGCCCTAGCCTGGGCTACTGCTGTGTGGGATGCCCAAAGTCCCTGCTGTGCCAGCTACTCTACCTTTGCTGAAGAATTCAAGCGAGTGTTTCAAGGTCCTACCAACGGCCCTGACTCAGCCAAACAGCTCCTGACTCTCCGCCAAGGTCGGCGCAGCGTGATGGACTATGCCATCCAGTTCCGCACTGTGGCAGCAGCAAGTGGCTGGAACGACGAGGCGCTCACAGTGTGTTTTTTGAAGGGTCTTTCTGACACCATCCAAGATGAACTGGCCACTCGGGAACCACCGGACAACCTCGAGTCCCTTATCAAGTTGGCTTCGCGCATAGACCAGCGTCTGAGAGAGAGAACTCAACCGTAGACCTCTCACCCTAGCTCCTATCGGTTCCAGCGCCGAGTCTCCATCTTTATCCTCGCTGGCTCCACCAGAACCCATGCAGGTTGGACGCATCTCCCAGGGTGAGAGAGACCGCCGGATGAGGGAGCGATGCTGTCTATATTGCGGCAAACCGGGCCATTTCCGCTCCACGTGTCCCGGGCTCCAGGTTAACGCACTCTCCCGTGCAGGCCTGGGAGGACTGTAACGGGAAACATAACCTCCTCCCATCCATCCAACTCCCGCCTGCTCATTCCAGTTACCCTTTCCTGGGACGACCACGAGTTTCCTCTTCAAGCCTTGGTAGACTCTGGAGCCGCAGGTAACTTCATGGATGGGGTCTGGGCGAAGGAGAATGGCGTTCCTTCTGAACCTCTAAGTGACCCCATAAGGGTTACTACGTTGGATAGAAGCCCTTTGGGATCTGGACTTGTCACTCGTGCCACTACCCCCTTGCGACTTTCAGTTTCCCAACACCAGGAAGTGATGAACTTTCATCTGATCTCCTGTTCCGAGTTCCCTCTCGTCCTTGGTTACGCCTGGCTTCACAGCCATAACCCTCACATCGACTGGTCTGTGGGCACTATCAAGCAGTGGGGTCCTACGTGCCAAGCCACTTGTATCTTCCCGAGTTCCCCGAGTTCCCCTCCCGAGTCTCTAGAATCCATTGACCTGTCCCGAGTTCCCGAGTGTTACCATGACCTCAAACCGGTATTTAGCAAACAGAGGGCCACCAAACTACCACCCCATAGACCTTACGATTGCACCATCGACCTGTTTCCAGGGACCTGCCCTCCCAGGGGTCGGATCTTTTCCCTTTCTCCTCCCGAACGAGCTGCTATGGATACCTACATCAAGGACGCTCTGGCAGCAGGCCTCATGCGTCCATCTACCTCGCCGGCGGGAGCAGGGTTTTTCTTTGTGGCCAAGAAAGACGGTGGATTACGACCTTGCATCGACTACCGGGGACTCAATGCCATAACCGTCCGTAACCGCTACCCCTTATGGCCACAGCCTTTGAGCTGCTCCAGGAAGCAGTTGTCTTCACTAAGCTTGACCTGCGGAACGCATACCATCTTGTGCGGATCAAACCCGGGGACGAGTGGAAGACCGCTTTCAACACGCCTACTGGTCACTACGAATACTCGGTGATGCCCTTCGGCCTGACCAACGCCCCGGCTGTGTTCCAAGTGCTCATAAACGATGTGGTTAGGGATATGCTTAACATCTTCGTGTTTGTTTACTTGGATGACATCCTCATCTTTTCGAGCTCCCTTCAAGAACACACTAAGCATGTCAGACAAGTGCTCAAACGCCTCCTAGACAGCCATTTGTACGTTAAGCCGGAAAAGTGTGAATTCCATTCCTCTCGAGTACAATTCCTGGGATTTATAGTAGAACCCGGTCGAGTCCAGATGGACCCCAAGAAGGTAGGGGCGGTAGCGGATTGGCCCACCCCCAAGTCCGTTAAGGAAGTTCAGCGTTTCCTGGGCTTCACCAACTTTTACCGCAAGTTCATCAAGAACTTCAGCTCGGTGGCAGCCCCTCTCTCAGCTGTAACCAAGGGTGGCAACACAAGGTTTCTGTGGGGAAGAGAAGCTGAGACGGCCTTCCAAGGACTCAAGCAGCGCATCCTCTCTGCTCCCATCCTGACACTACCAACGGCGGATTAACCTTTTGTGGTGGAGGTAGACGCATCAGAGGTTGGTGTTGGAGCTGTCCTGTCTCAGAGGGGTGAAGACAAGAAGCTTCATCCTTGCGCCTTCTTCTCTCACCGGCTTACCCCGGCCGAGAGGAATTACGATGTGGGGGATCGTGAACTCCTAGCGGTTAAGATGGCATTGAAGGAATGGAGACACTGGCTCGAGGGGGCTTCTCAACCGTTTCAAGTGCTTACGGACCACAAAAATCTGGAGTATATCCAGCAGGCGAAGCGGTTGAACTCCAGACAAGCTCGATGGTCTCTTTTCTTCAGCCGATTTCAGTTTATCCTCACCTATAGACCTGGGTCGAAGAATCTCAAACCGGACGCCTTGTCACGAATCTACTCTCCTGCCATTCGAGAAGATACTGACATGACTGTCCTTCCTGCCGCTAAGATCGTGGCTCCGATCTCGTGGCAAGTGGAGGATACCGTGAGACAAGCTCAAGCCATCGAACCGGGCCCTGGAGGAGGTCCTGCCAATCGGTTGTTTGTTCCCAAGGCAGCAAGGTCCCAAGTCCTTCTGTGGGGGCACTCCTCTCGCCTCACCTGTCACCCGGGCGTAGGTCGCACCTTGGAGTTCATCCAGCGTAAGTTCTGGTGGCCCACCATAAAATAAGACGTTGCTACTTTCGTCAAGGCCTGTTCCGTGTGCTGCCAGGGCAAATCTTCTCACCTCCGCCCTCAAGGACTCCTTCACCCTTTATCTATTCCCCACCGACCCTGGTCCCATATCTCGTTGGACTTTATTACTGGCCTTCCTCCGTCCCATGGTAATACTATGATCCTAGTCATCATCGACAGGTTTTCTAAGGCGGCCAGGTTTGTTCCCTTGACCAAATTACCTTCTGCCAAGGAAACAGCTGAGTTGGTGATTAACCATGTGTTCCGAGTCTTTGGCATTCCGCAAGATATGGTTTCCGACAAGAGGTCCCCAGTTTGCCTCAAGGTTTTGGAAGGCCTTCTGCCAACTCATAGGGGCCACGGCCAGTTTATCTTCAGGGTACCATCCAGAGTCCAACGGCCAAACTGAGAGGATGAATCAGGAGCTGGAAACCACCCTCAGATGTATGGTTTCCAACAACCCGTCCACATGGTCATCCTTCATTGTTTGGGCCGAGTACGCGCACAACACCTTGTGCTCCTCCTCCACTGGTATATCCCCGCATGAGTGTCAGTTTGGCTATGCTCCTCTATTGTTCCCGGACCAGGAGGCAGAAGTCAGAGTGCCTTCAGCCTCGAGGTTCATCAGACGCTGTCGGCTATCGTGGAAGAAGGCACGTCTTAATCTTCTGCGTTCCTCACAGCAGTACCAACGACAAGCCAACAGACGTCGCCGTCCCGGTCCTACCCTGTACCCCGGCCAGAGAGTATGGCTCTCAACAAAGAACTTACCGCTACGGGTGGAGTCTCGCAAGCTGTCCCAGAGATTCATCGGTCCCTTTAAGATTGCCAGGAGAGTCAATCCCGTTACTTTTCGCCTGCACTTACCCAGATCCCTTAAGATCAATCCAACATTTCACATTTCTTTATTAAAACCTGTTGTTTTTTCTCCCCTTATCCCGGCAGGCAGACCTCCCCCTCCGCCCCGTGTCATCGGTGGCCAGTCGGCTTATACCGTCCACCGGATACTGGATTCCCGCCGGGTGCAGCGGTCCTGGCAGTATCTGGTGGACTGGGAAGGCTACGGTCCCGAGGAGCGTTCCTGGGTTCCTGCCAAGGACATACTGGACCCTGACCTCATTCGTCAGTTCAGGACCCTCCACCCTGAGAAGGCTGGTAGGAACGTCAGGAGCCGTTCCTAGGAGGGGGATTCTGTCAGGTTTTGGTCACTAGATGTCCCCATTGCACCTTTTTTGTACCTTTTGTTTTTCCTTGCTCTAATTATTGTTTGCACCTGTGTGTCGTTCCCTTGTTAGTATTTAAACCCTGTGTGTTCCTCAGTTCCTTGCTCAGTGTTTGTATGTTAGCACCCAGCCCAAGCCTTGTTCTGAACATATGATTCTCCTATTGGATTTTCCAGAGGTTCTCTGGTTTAGTTCTTGTGTATTTTTGAGTAGTGTTTTGAGGTTTGTTTTTCCCTGCTGTTTTTACCACTTTGTGGAGTTGCTTTGTATTTTGGAGGATATCCATTTTGTGCTTCTTGGCTTTATGTTTGGACATTGTGGATTTAGATTCTTTGCCTGAAGATTTTGTTCTTTAATTAAACCACCATCTCTAGTACTGCTGTGTCTGCCTCATCTTCTGGGTTCTGACGATTATTAGTGACTGTTTCTCGCACCGGGTCCTGACAGAATTTGTCTATGAACTAATTTGCCAAAACTCCATCCCACCAACAGCTCGTACACTAAAAGGTAATTATCATAATTTTCATAGTATTATTCCAACCTCATAGTGTGGAGATAAATAAAACACAGACAAATCTAACTGTCAACAGTAAGATGAGACCGCAACCGAGTTCCAACATTTTAGTTTTTTCAAATTCGAATAGATTACCGAGGTCCGGACTTCGGTGTCCTCATATGTAGTTACGGCCCTGAGTGTGTGTGCGGGCATCTGTGTGTGCGCGAGCTTGCATGTGTGTGTGTGCAGTCACCGTCGAGTCACCACAAGAGATGACATGTATCGACATGCTTATGGTAAATCTGATTTTAACTGGCGCCATTAAAGAAGGACCATAAAACCACAGAGAGAGAGAGGGAGTACAGGAATAAACAACCACAGAGAGAGAGAGAGAGAGTACAGGAATAAACAACCACAAAGAGAGAGAGAGAGAGTACAGGAATAAACAACCACAGAGAGAGAGAGTACAGGAATAAACAACCACAGAGAGAGAGAGTACAGGAATAAACAACCACAGAGAGAGAGTACAGGAATAAACAACCACAGAGAGAGAGTACAGGAATAAACAACCACAGAGAGAGAGTACAGGAATAAACAACCACAGAGAGCGAGAGAGTACAGGAATAAACAACCACAGAGAGAGAGAGAGTACAGGAATAAACAACCACAGAGAGAGAGTACAGGAATAAACAACCACAGAGAGAGAGTACAGGAATAAACAACCACAGAGAGAGAGTACAGGAATAAACAACCACACAGAGAGAGAGAGTACAGGAATAAACAACCACACAGAGAGAGTACAGGAATAAACAACCACAGAGAGAGAGTACAGGAATAAACAACCACAGAGAGAGAGAGAGAGTACAGGAATAAACAACCAAAGAGAGAGAATACAGGAATAAACAACCACAGAGAGAGAGTACAGGAATAAACAACCACAGAGAGAGTACAGGAATAAACAACCACAGAGAGAGAGTACAGGAATAAACAACCACAGAGAGAGAGTACAGGAATAAACAACCAGAGAGAGAGAGTACAGGAATAAACAACCAGAGAGAGAGAGAGTACAGGAATAAACAACCACAGAGAGAGAGAGAGTACAGGAATAAACAACAGAGTACAGGAATAAATAACAATAGAGACTACAGCCATAAATAAAGGAGTCATACACACTGACGGTATCATTTATTCACTTTAATAACTTTAGATGTTATACAGAAAGTAGCCAAACTAATAACATAGTTATCAAGACAGAAATATATATTTTTTACAAAATTGCAATGAAACCACTTTATGCAGTTGTACTTACCATATACACCATACATCATTATATATCATATACGTGTAATCTACGATTTGGTCCGTTTCCATGAGCTGCTAATCTGCCTCCCAGAACACTGATTTCATATGGTGCTAGAACAGGGAACACACATCTAAACCACCATAGGAAACCAGCTTCTGGGGGGAGTAACTCAGTATACCTTCAGTGCTCTGTATTTTTACTGTGTCTGAGGTCATTGAAATTGTCTTCATTCTGCCAGCAGAGGTCTGCAGACAGTGGGTGTGGTAGGTTATTTGTGGATTATAGAGCAATGCGATGGCCTGGCTGAGACCGGCTTGTTATTAAAGTAGGAAGTAGGGAGATCACAGGTTACCTTGGTCACGGGTTGGAGAGGGAGAGGGAGAGAAAGAGAAACTGTCCTAATTCTCTCATTTCACTGTCTGCATGTCATGTTCCATTCTAAAAATGAGAGCATAGAGAATAGGGAGTGTGGCCTGGTCACATGAACTATTCAGAAACCAAAACGGTTGTGATGAAAACCTGAACAGGGAAACAAAGAGGGAGCGTCATGGAGAAATTCTGCCAGCTTGCATTCTAGCAATACAATACGTAGTATTTCCTGGATACACAAGAGGGTAGGTTACCATTTACTTCAGGAGGAGTGAGGAGCAGTACATGGATATTCTGAAAGCTTGCACATTTACCATTACAGTTGGCAGTACTTCCTACATTCTTACGAGAGTACAGTTTCCCTGAAGAGGACAGAGGTTCAGTACAGTACCGTTGTGCAGCATCAGCAAAGCACGGCAGGACGCTCCCGGGTGGTTGGGAGGTCTCCTCCTGAGAGTAAAGAGGGAGAAGAAAAAAGACTTAGCTTGTAATATAGAGAGGAGTTGTGTGTTATAGTGAGAGTCTACGAATCTCAATGCAACCATGTACATAACGGTTGTGTTGAGAGCGTGGGCTGTTCTCAGATGGTCCACACACCACCAGCCCCGGGTGTCACCCGGTGTCATTTGGCATGGCGAGTTCACCATGTTGCACGGACACACACACCATATGTCCACTATAGGCTCTGCAGCTGAAGTCAGAAGTTTACATAAAACTCGTTTTTCAACCACTCCACAAATTTCTTGTTAACAAGACAGCAGCATACCACCCTGCATACCACTGCTGGCTTGCTTCTGAAGCTAAGCAAGGTTGGTCCTGGTCAGTCCCTGGATGGGAGACCAGATGCTGCTGGAAGTGGTGTTGGAGGGCCAGCAGGAGGCACTCTTTCCTCTGGTCTAAAATAAAAAATAATATCCCAATGCCCAAGGGCAGTGATTGGGGACATTGCCCTGTGTAGGGTGCTGTCTTTCGGATGGGACGTTAAACGGGTGTCCTGACTCTCTGAGGTCATTAAAGATCCCATGGCACTTATTGTAAGAGTAGGTGTGTTAACCCTGGTGTCCTGGCTAAATTCCCAATCTGGCCCTCAAACCATCATGGTCACCTAAGAATCCACAGTTTACAATTGGCTAATTCATCCCTCTCCTCTGTAACTATTCCCCAGGTTGTTGCTGTAAATGAGAATGTGTTCTCAGTCAACTTACCTGGAAAAAAACAAAATATTAATTTTGGCAAGACACAAATAATTTTTCCAACAATTGTTTACAGACAGATTAATTCACTGTATCACAATTCCAGTGGGTCAGAAGTTTACATACACTAAGTTGACTGTGCCTTTAAACAGCTTCAAAAATTACCGAAAATGATATCATGTTAGAAGCTTCTGATAGGCTAATTGACATAATTTGAGTCAATTGGAGGTGTACCTGTGGATGTATTTCAAGGCCTACCTTCAAACTCAGTGCCTCTTTTCTTGATATCATGGGAAAATCAAAAGAAATCAGCCAAGACCTCAGAAAAACAATTGTAGACCTCCACAAGTCTGGTTCATCCTTGGGAGCAATTTCCAAACCCATGAAGGTACCACGTTCATCTGTACAAACAACAGTACGCAAGTATAAACATCATAGGACCACGCAGCCGTCATACCGCTCAGGAAGGAGACGCGTTCTGTCTCCTAGAGATGAATGTACTTTGGTGCGAAAAGTGCAAATCAATCCCAGAACAACAGCAAAGGACCTTGTTAAGATGCTGAAGGAAACAGGTATAAAAGTATCTATATCAACAGTAAAACGAGTCCTATATCAACATAACCTGAAAGGCCGCTCAGCAAGGAAGAAGCCACTGCTCCAAAACTGCCATAAAAAAAGCCAGACTATGGTGTGCAACTGCACATGAGGACAAAGAGCATACTTTTTGGAGCAATGTCCTCTGGTCTAATGAAACAAAAATAGAACTATTTGGCCATAATGACCATCATTATGTTTGGAGGAAAAAGGGGGAGAATTGCAATCCAAAGAACACCATCCCAACCGTGAAGCACGGTGGTGGCAGCATCATGTTCTGGGGGTGCTTTGCTGCAGGAGGGACTGGTGCACTTCACAAAATATATGGCATCATGAGGCAGGAAAATTATGTGGATATATTGAAGCAACATTTCAAGACATGCGTCAGGAAGTTAAAGCTTGGTATCAAATGGGTCTTCCAAATGGACAATCACCCCAAGCATACTTCCAAAGTTGTGGCAAAATGGCTTAAGGAAAACAAAGTCAAGGTATTGGAGTGGCCATCACAAAGCCCAGACCTCAATCCTATAGAACATTTGTGGTCAGAACTGAAAAGCGTGTGTGAGCAAGGAGGCCTACAAACCTGACTCAATCACATCAGCTCTGTTGGGAGGAATGGGCCAAAATTCATCCAACTTATTGTGGGAAGCTTGTGGAAGGCTACCTGAAACGTTTGACCCAAGTTAAACAATTTAAAGGCAATGCAACCAAATACTAATTGAATGTATGTAAACTTCTGACCCACTGAGAATGTGATGAAAGAAATAAAACCTAAAATAAATAATTCTCTCTGCTATTATTCTGACATTTCACATTCTTAAAATAAAGTGGTGATCCTAACTGACCTAAGACAGGGACTTTTTACTCGGATTAAATGTCAGAAATTGTGAAAAACTGAGTTTAAAGGTATTTGGCTAAGGTGTATGTAAACTTCTGACTTCAACTGTACGTGTCAGAGCTCCTAGGCTAAGCAAAGCAGTTCAAACTGCCATGCAGAGAGACTGTTAAAGCAAAACAAGTACATGTCCAGGAAAGAGGAAAGAACACATTCATTACTCTACAATCTTCTGCAGACATCACAACACATTAGTAGGTCTGTCTGTGACCCATTGTGTGAAAGGGTTTTGTCTCTGCATCAACTTAAAGGATTGTATTTCCAGGAGCAATGACTGACTAATGCAGACAGGAATCTGAGAGAGTGGCACTTGTGTTTTGAGTCACCAATTTGTTACTCATCACATCAGTAGTTCTCCCATCACCACGTCATTTAACATATCCTGGAAATCGGGGCTTGGTCCGTAACCGGATACAGTCTAAGTGAGTCACATCAGCTCCTTGTTGGACCATAAGGAGTGGACCTACTGAGAGGCTCAGTTTGTAACAGCATGGCGCTAAACACCAAGGTTGTGGGTTCAATTCCCACAGTGATCACATACAAAAGACTCAAAATGTCTGCATTCCCTATACTGTAGGTCACATTGGATAAAATAGTCTGTCAAGTGCCATATACAGTATTATGCTGTACCCTAAAGATGAGGATATGACAGTGAGTTATCCCCTGTGCCTAGGGAGGACAGGGAGCTGTGTCTGTACACTACCATAATTCATGTCGAAGTTAAAGTGGCTTGCTGTGCCTCTCCAGGTTCACGTCTGAGTTAAAGTCCCTTAGCATACCGCAGTGGGTTCACGCTTGGGGTACACACACAGACACAGACACACACACACACACACAGACACACACACACACACACACACACACACACACACACACACACACACACACACACACACACACACACACACACACACACACACACACACAGAGCAATTATCCTTAATAGCACAAGCTAGGCTATAGCTATGGAAAGTGTGAATCTGCTGACAGAAGCGTATTCCAGGGAACCGCCCCAGAGAAGCGGTCTGATATTCATCATGCCATGAGCTACTAGGACATTATACAACACAGTGTACTTACATCAACACTCCCGGTTTAAATGCACACGCAAACTTTCCTTCCTAACATGGGTAAGCATTTTCCTTTCAAATGTAATACAGGGGATTGAAGAGGGATTAAGGAGTAAATTACTTGACTCTGCTTTCTGGATTGACAACCAAAAAATGCTCCAGGACACAACGTGCTCAAATCACACCCTGGCTGTGACTAACAAGGTCGTAACCTGGACTTCACATCCAAACAGCATTCTGATGGCAGTTAGTCAATTTCAAATCCAAACAGCATTCTAATGGCAGTTAGTCAATTTCAAATCCAAACAGCATTCTAATGGCAGTTAGTCAATTTCAAATCCAAACAGCATTCTAATGGAAGTTAGTCAAAAAAGCTAAGAACAAGCTCTTATCCAAACTCCTTTCAAATGTGTCTAAAACCATGACCTCATCCTTGTACTTTCCCAGAATGGACACTTTACCTTATAATAATTTCAAAACACCACTTCATGTCCTCTTATCGTTTATTATGGATACAAATGTCAGCACAATTTCCCAGCGCTACTTCCCTAAGGGATACTGACTCACCGTGAGAGACTTCAGGGAGTGTGTTCTGTGTCGTTTCTCTTTTAGAGAAAACAAAGCGGGGCGGGGCTGCCGTTCTGTTGTTTTTTCAAGTTACTGAGTGGGGCTTTCAGTACAGGAACCCAGTAAGGTTCTGGGACTGGGCAGTGGGCCAGACAGGAGAAACCCATCCCTTCCCATCATCCTTCTAACCAGGATGTTATAATGTACTCCTCCAACCAGGTCCGCCTTGCTTCCTCCTACCAATGTCAACACTTCAACTGAGACGTCAGAGCGGCGTGCGCAACATGGCAACGACGCGCTCGACCCATTCTACTGGCCTATCATTGATCAGTCATAATAACATGGATTTTCACTCAGTAGATTTTCATTTCAATAGACAGCTTCAAAGGAGATAGTCTGAAACCAGGTAAACCAGATTGTAAAGCCCATAAATGAAAATATTAGCCATCTACATATAGAATCCTTGCCATTATGAGATGCAAAAATATGCTAAATATCCACATAAATAATGGAAGAAAAGGTCAAAGTGCATTTCCTAGTACAAGATTTGGTGTATGGGCCAGCCATGAGTCCTCGCCAGTACAGTAATGTATGGATAGTAATGTATGGATGAGAGTCCTCATCTAACTAGACCGCGTTACTACAGTTAAGCTACACTTTACACTGAGAGAAGCAAAAGTTTGTAGTTAATTAGGCTGAACCTTTGTCACCCGCGCTACAGATCAGGGACTGTACAGACAGAGGGACCGTCTCTACAGATCAGGGACTGTACAGACAGAGGGACCATTTCTACAGATCAGGGACTGTACAGACAGAGGGACCGTCTCTACAGATCAGGGACTGTACAGACAGAGGGACCGTCTCTACAGATCAGGGACTGTACAGACAGAGGGACCGTCTCTACAGATCAGGGACTGTACAGACAGAGGGACCATTTCTACAGATCAGGGACTGTACAGACAGAGGGACCGTCTCTACAGATCAGGGGCTGTACAGACAGAGGGACCATTTCTACAGATCAGGGACTGTACAGACAGAGGGACCGACTCTACAGATCAGGGGCTGAACAGACAGGATAGAACTGACAGAATGAGGCTCGCCACTCAGGAAGAGACGTAGCTATATACATGCACAGCCAATGTAGGACAAAATCCAGGTGTGATCACCCGGAACTAACATGGGCTATGTGGATACGAGAGAGAATGAGAAAGCTAAGCAGAGTCAAAGTGAAACTTACACACAAAAAAGGCACAGACACACACACACACACAGTCTCATACGAGAGAAAGAGAAAGATAGTGAAACATACACACACAGTCTCATACAAGAGAGAGAAAGAGAACGATAGTGAAACAAACACACACAGTCTCATACAAGAGAGAAAGAGAACGATAGTGAAACAAACACACACACACACACACACACACACACACACACACACACACACACACACACACAGTCATGTTTTTAGCTGTGTGTGTGTGTGTGTGTGTGTGTGTGTGTGTGTGTGTGTGTGTGTGTGTGTGTGTGTGTGTGTGTGTGTGTGTGTGTGTGTGTGTGTGTGTGTGTGTGTGTGCATACATGCGTGTGTGAGGTTACAACTGAATATGAGATCATTGTTTACTCTTTCAAGTCTTGAGTGGGTAATGTCTTCCAGCCAGTCTCTCTGTGGCTAAGCCTAGCATCTGTGAGGGTAACGTCTTCCAGCCAGTCTCTCTGTGGCTAAGCCTTAGCATCTGTGAGACGTTTGGCGTGAGGGAGTAGCTACATACTGCATTACACGACAGCACAGCATTCTGATGTCTATGAGTGTTTGGGGACCCTGGTGTCTACAGTACAGTGCATGACAGATGTTAGTGAAACCTCAGACGCCCAGTTTGTTAGCAACAGTCTTGTCAGCGTGTGCCAGAGAATAGGAGATTGATTCAACAGTCTTGTCAGCGCGTGCCAGAGAATAGGAGATTGATTCAACTGTCTTGTCAGCGCGTGCCAGAGAATAGGAGATTGATTCAACAGTCTTGTCAGCGCGTGCCAGAGAATAGGAGATTGATTCAACAGTCTTGTCAGCGCGTGCCAGAGAATAGGAGATTGATTCAACAGTCTTGTCAGCGCGTGCCAGAGAATAGGAGATTGATTCAACAGTCTTGTCAGCACGTGCCAGAGAATAGGAGATTGATTCAACAGTCTTGTCAGCGCGTGCCAGAGAATAGGAGATTGATTCAACAGTCTTGTCAGCGCGTGCCAGAGAATAGGAGATTGATTCAACAGTCTTGTCAGCGCGTGCCAGAGAATAGGAGATTGATTCAACAGTCTTGTCAGCGCGTGCCAGAGAATAGGAGATTGATTCAACAGTCTTGTCAGCGCGTGCCAGAGAATAGGAGATTGATTCAACAGTCTTGTCAGCGCGTGCCAGAGAATAGGAGATTGATTCAACAGTCTTGTCAGCGCGTGCCAGAGAATAGGAGATTGATTCAACAGTCTTGTCAGCGCGTGCCAGAGAATAGGAGATTGATTCAACTGTCTTGTCAGCGCGTGCCAGAGAATAGGAGATTGATTCAACAGTCTTGTCAGCGCGTGCCAGAGAATAGGAGATTGATTCAACAGTCTTGTCAGCGCGTGCCAGAGAATAGGAGATTGATTCAACAGTCTTGTCAGCGCGTGCCAGAGAATAGGAGATTGATTCAACAGTCTTGTCAGCGCGTGCCAGAGAATAGGAGATTGATTCAACAGTCTTGTCAGCGCGTGCCAGAGAATAGGAGATTGATTCAACAGTCTTGTCAGCGCGTGCCAGAGAATAGGAGATTGATTCAACTGTCTTGTCAGCGCGTGCCAGAGAATAGGAGATTGATTCAACAGTCTTGTCAGCGCGTGCCAGAGAATAGGAGATTGATTCAACAGTCTTGTCAGCGCGTGCCAGAGAATAGGAGATTGATTCAACAGTCTTGTCAGCGCGTGCCAGAGAATAGGAGATTGATTCAACTGTCTTGTCAGCGCGTGCCAGAGAATAGGAGATTGATTCAACAGTCTTGTCAGCGCGTGCCAGAGAATAGGAGATTGATTCAACAGTCTTGTCAGCGCGTGCCAGAGAATAGGAGATTGATTCAACTGTCTTGTCAGCGCGTGCCAGAGAATAGGAGATTGATTCAACAGTCTTGTCAGCGCGTGCCAGAGAATAGGAGATTGATTCAACAGTCTTGTCAGCGCGTGCCAGAGAATAGGAGATTGATTCAACAGTCTTGTCAGCGCGTGCCAGAGAATAGGAGATTGATTCAACAGTCTTGTCAGCGCGTGCCAGAGAATAGGAGATTGATTCAACAGTCTTGTCAGCGCGTGCCAGAGAATAGGAGATTGATTCAACAGTCTTGTCAGCGCGTGCCAGAGAATAGGAGATTGATTCAACTGTCTTGTCAGCGCGTGCCAGAGAATAGGAGATTGATTCAACAGTCTTGTCAGCGCGTGCCAGAGAATAGGAGATTGATTCAACAGTCTTGTCAGCGCGTGCCAGAGAATAGGAGATTGATTCAACTGTCTTGTCAGCGCGTGCCAGAGAATAGGAGATTGATTCAACAGTCTTGTCAGCGCGTGCCAGAGAATAGGAGATTGATTCAACAGTCTTGTCAGCGCGTGCCAGAGAATAGGAGATTGATTCAACAGTCTTGTCAGCGCGTGCCAGAGAATAGGAGATTGATTCAACTGTCTTGTCAGCGCGTGCCAGAGAATAGGAGATTGATTCAACAGTCTTGTCAGCGCGTGCCAGAGAATAGGAGATTGATTCAACTGTCTTGTCAGCGCGTGCCAGAGAATAGGAGATTGATTCAACAGTCTTGTCAGCGCGTGCCAGAGAATAGGAGATTGATTCAACAGTCTTGTCAGCGCGTGCCAGAGAATAGGAGATTGATTCAACTGTCTTGTCAGCGCGTGCCAGAGAATAGGAGATTGATTCAACAGTCTTGTCAGCGCGTGCCAGAGAATAGGAGATTGATTCAACAGTCTTGTCAGCGCGTGCCAGAGAATAGGAGATTGATTCAACAGTCTTGTCAGCGCGTGCCAGAGAATAGGAGATTGATTCAACAGTCTTGTCAGCGCGTGCCAGAGAATAGGAGATTGATTCAACAGTCTTGTCAGCGCGTGCCAGAGAATAGGAGATTGATTCAAATGTCTTGTCAGCGCGTGCCAGAGAATAGGAGATTGATTCAACAGTCTTGTCAGCGCGTGCCAGAGAATAGGAGATTGATTCAACAGTCTTGTCAGCGCGTGCCAGAGAATAGGAGATTGATTCAACAGTCTTGTCAGCGCCTGCCAGAGAATAGGAGATTGATTCAACAGTCTTGTCAGCGCGTGCCAGAGAATAGGAGATTGATTCAACAGTCTTGTCAGCGCGTGCCAGAGAATAGGAGATTGATTCAACTGTCTTGTCAGCGCGTGCCAGAGAATAGGAGATTGATTCAACAGTCTTGTCAGCGCGTGCCAGAGAATAGGAGATTGATTCAACAGTCTTGTCAGCGCGTGCCAGAGAATAGGAGATTGATTCAACAGTCTTGTCAGCGCGTGCCAGAGAATAGGAGATTGATTCAACAGTCTTGTCAGCGCGTGCCAGAGAATAGGAGATTGATTCAACTGTCTTGTCAGCGCGTGCCAGAGAATAGGAGATTGATTCAACAGTCTTGTCAGCGCGTGCCAGAGAATAGGAGATTGATTCAACAGTCTTGTCAGCGCGTGCCAGAGAATAGGAGATTGATTCAACAGTCTTGTCAGCGCGTGCCAGAGAATAGGAGATTGATTCAACTGTCTTGTCAGCGCGTGCCAGAGAATAGGAGATTGATTCAACAGTCTTGTCAGCGCGTGCCAGAGAATAGGAGATTGATTCAACAGTCTTGTCAGCGCGTGCCAGAGAATAGGAGATTGATTCAACAGTCTTGTCAGCGCGTGCCAGAGAATAGGAGATTGATTCAACAGTCTTGTCAGCGCGTGCCAGAGAATAGGAGATTGATTCAACAGTCTTGTCAGCGCGTGCCAGAGAATAGGAGATTGATTCAACAGTCTTGTCAGCGCGTGCCAGAGAATAGGAGATTGATTCAACAGTCTTGTCAGCGCGTGCCAGAGAATAGGAGATTGATTCAACAGTCTTGTCAGCGCGTGCCAGAGAATAGGAGATTGATTCAACTGTCTTGTCAGCGCGTGCCAGAGAATAGGAGATTGATTCAACAGTCTTGTCAGCGCGTGCCAGAGAATAGGAGATTGATTCAACAGTCTTGTCAGCGCGTGCCAGAGAATAGGAGATTGATTCAACAGTCTTGTCAGCGCGTGCCAGAGAATAGGAGATTGATTCAACAGTCTTGTCAGCGCGTGCCAGAGAATAGGAGATTGATTCAACAGTCTTGTCAGCGCGTGCCAGAGAATAGGAGATTGATTAAACAGTCTTGTCAGCGCGTGCCAGAGAATAGGAGATTGATTCAACTGTCTTGTCAGCGCGTGCCAGAGAATAGGAGATTGATTCAACAGTCTTGTCAGCGCGTGCCAGAGAATAGGAGATTGATTCAACTGTCTTGTCAGCGCGTGCCAGAGAATAGGAGATTGATTCAACAGTCTTGTCAGCGCGTGCCAGAGAATAGGAGATTGATTCAACAGTCTTGTCAGCGCGTGCCAGAGAATAGGAGATTGATTCAACAGTCTTGTCAGCGCGTGCCAGAGAATAGGAGATTGATTCAACAGTCTTGTCAGCGCGTGCCAGAGAATAGGAGATTAATTCAACAGTCTTGTCAGCGCGTGCCAGAGAATAGGAGATTGATTCAACAGTCTTGTCAGCGCGTGCCAGAGAATAGGAGATTGATTCAACAGTCTTGTCAGCGCGTGCCAGAGAATAGGAGATTGATTCAACAGTCTTGTCAGCGCGTGCCAGAGAATAGGAGATTGATTCAACAGTCTTGTCAGCGCGTGCCAGAGAATAGGAGATTGATTCAACTGTCTTGTCAGCGCGTGCCAGAGAATAGGAGATTGATTCAACAGTCTTGTCAGCGCGTGCCAGAGAATAGGAGATTGATTCAACAGTCTTGTCAGCGCGTGCCAGAGAATAGGAGATTGATTCAACAGTCTTGTCAGCGCGTGCCAGAGAATAGGAGATTGATTCAACTGTCTTGTCAGCGCGTGCCAGAGAATAGGAGATTGATTCAACAGTCTTGTCAGCGCGTGCCAGAGAATAGGAGATTGATTCAACTGTCTTGTCAGCGCGTGCCAGAGAATAGGAGATTGATTCAACAGTCTTGTCAGCGCGTGCCAGAGAATAGGAGATTGATTCAACAGTCTTGTCAGCGCGTGCCAGAGAATAGGAGATTGATTCAACTGTCTTGTCAGCGCGTGCCAGAGAATAGGAGATTGATTCAACAGTCTTGTCAGCGCGTGCCAGAGAATAGGAGATTGATTCAACAGTCTTGTCAGCGCGTGCCAGAGAATAGGAGATTGATTCAACAGTCTTGTCAGCGCGTGCCAGAGAATAGGAGATTGATTCAACAGTCTTGTCAGCGCGTGCCAGAGAATAGGAGATTGATTCAACAGTCTTGTCAGCGCGTGCCAGAGAATAGGAGATTGATTCAACTGTCTTGTCAGCGCGTGCCAGAGAATAGGAGATTGATTCAACAGTCTTGTCAGCGCGTGCCAGAGAATAGGAGATTGATTCAACAGTCTTGTCAGCGCGTGCCAGAGAATAGGAGATTGATTCAACAGTCTTGTAAGCGCGTGCCAGAGAATAGGAGATTGATTCAACAGTCTTGTCAGCGCGTGCCAGAGAATAGGAGATTGATTCAACAGTCTTGTCAGCGCGTGCCAGAGAATAGGAGATTGATTCAACTGTCTTGTCAGCGCGTGCCAGAGAATAGGAGATTGATTCAACAGTCTTGTCAACGCGTGCCAGAGAATAGGAGATTGATTCAACAGTCTTGTCAGCGCGTGCCAGAGAATAGGAGATTGATTCAACTGTCTTGTCAGCGCGTGCCAGAGAATAGGAGATTGATTCAACAGTCTTGTCAGCGCGTGCCAGAGAATAGGAGATTGATTCAACAGTCTTGTCAGCGCGTGCCAGAGAATAGGAGATTGATTCAACAGTCTTGTCAGCGCGTGCCAGAGAATAGGAGATTGATTCAACAGTCTTGTCAGCGCGTGCCAGAGAATAGGAGATTGATTCAACAGTCTTGTCAGCGCGTGCCAGAGAATAGGAGATTGATTCAACAGTCTTGTCAGCGCGTGCCAGAGAATAGGAGATTGATTCAACAGTCTTGTCAGCGCGTGCCAGAGAATAGGAGATTGATTCAACAGTCTTGTCAGCGCGTGCCAGAGAATAGGAGATTGATTCAACTGTCTTGTCAGCGCGTGCCAGAGAATAGGAGATTGATTCAACAGTCTTGTCAGCGCGTGCCAGAGAATAGGAGATTGATTCAACAGTCTTGTCAGCGCGTGCCAGAGAATAGGAGATTGATTCAACAGTCTTGTCAGCGCGTGCCAGAGAATAGGAGATTGATTCAACAGTCTTGTCAGCGCGTGCCAGAGAATAGGAGATTGATTCAACAGTCTTGTCAGCGCGTGCCAGAGAATAGGAGATTGATTCAACAGTCTTGTCAGCGCGTGCCAGAGAATAGGAGATTGATTCAACAGTCTTGTCAGCGCGTGCCAGAGAATAGGAGATTGATTCAACAGTCTTGTCAGCGCGTGCCAGAGAATAGGAGATTGATTCAACAGTCTTGTCAGCGCGTGCCAGAGAATAGGAGATTGATTCAACAGTCTTGTCAGCGCGTGCCAGAGAATAGGAGATTGATTCAACAGTCTTGTCAGCGCGTGCCAGAGAATAGGAGATTGATTCAACAGTCTTGTCAGCGCGTGCCAGAGAATAGGAGATTGATTCAACTGTCTTGTCAGCGCGTGCCAGAGAATAGGAGATTGATTCAACAGTCTTGTCAGCGCGTGCCAGAGAATAGGAGATTGATTCAACAGTCTTGTCAGCGCGTGCCAGAGAATAGGAGATTGATTCAACAGTCTTGTCAGCGCGTGCCAGAGAATAGGAGATTGATTCAACTGTCTTGTCAGCGCGTGCCAGAGAATAGGAGATTGATTCAACAGTCTTGTCAGCGCGTGCCAGAGAATAGGAGATTGATTCAACAGTCTTGTCAGCGCGTGCCAGAGAATAGGAGATTGATTCAACAGTCTTGTCAGCGCGTGCCAGAGAATAGGAGATTGATTCAACAGTCTTGTCAGCGCGTGCCAGAGAATAGGAGATTGATTCAACTGTCTTGTCAGCGCGTGCCAGAGAATAGGAGATTGATTCAACAGTCTTGTCAGCGCGTGCCAGAGAATAGGAGATTGATTCAACTGTCTTGTCAGCGCGTGCCAGAGAATAGGAGATTGATTCAACAGTCTTGTCAGCGCGTGCCAGAGAATAGGAGATTGATTCAACAGTCTTGTCAGCGCGTGCCAGAGAATAGGAGATTGATTCAACTGTCTTGTCAGCGCGTGCCAGAGAATAGGAGATTGATTCAACTGTCTTGTCAGCGCGTGCCAGAGAATAGGAGATTGATTCAACTGTCTTGTCAGCGCGTGCCAGAGAATAGGAGATTGATTCAACAGTCTTGTCAGCGCGTGCCAGAGAATAGGAGATTGATTCAACAGTCTTGTCAGCGCGTGCCAGAGAATAGGAGATTGATTCAACAGTCTTGTCAGCGCGTGCCAGAGAATAGGAGATTGATTCAACTGTCTTGTCAGCGCGTGCCAGAGAATAGGAGATTGATTCAACAGTCTTGTCAGCGCGTGCCAGAGAATAGGAGATTGATTCAACAGTCTTGTCAGCGCGTGCCAGAGAATAGGAGATTGATTCAACAGTCTTGTCAGCGCGTGCCAGAGAATAGGAGATTGATTCAACTGTCTTGTCAGCGCGTGCCAGAGAATAGGAGATTGATTCAACAGTCTTGTCAGCGCGTGCCAGAGAATAGGAGATTGATTCAACAGTCTTGTCAGCGCGTGCCAGAGAATAGGAGATTGATTCAACTGTCTTGTCAGCGCGTGCCAGAGAATAGGAGATTGATTCAACAGTCTTGTCAGCGCGTGCCAGAGAATAGGAGATTGATTCAACTGTCTTGTCAGCGCGTGCCAGAGAATAGGAGATTGATTCAACAGTCTTGTCAGCGCCTGCCAGAGAATAGGAGATTGATTCAACAGTCTTGTCAGCGCGTGCCAGAGAATAGGAGATTGATTCAACTGTCTTGTCAGCGCGTGCCAGAGAATAGGAGATTGATTCAACAGTCTTGTCAGCGCGTGCCAGAGAATAGGAGATTGATTCAACTGTCTTGTCAGCGCGTGCCAGAGAATAGGAGATTGATTTAACTGTCTTGTCAGCGCGTGCCAGAGAATAGGAGATTGATTCAACAGTCTTGTCAGCGCGTGCCAGAGAATAGGAGATTGATTCAACAGTCTTGTCAGCGCGTGCCAGAGAATAGGAGATTGATTCAACAGTCTTGTCAGCGCGTGCCAGAGAATAGGAGATTGATTCAACTGTCTCCCGGTTTGACTGCTAGATGCACTACATGTTTTCAAAAACGTACTCAACTACACAAACACACACCACTACTACATGAACAGTTACCACATCTATGACAAAAATAAAGACAAACCGTTATTATAAATGGATACACTATAAATGCCGAATCTTACTGAAAACATGAGTTACTTTTCCAATTACACCATCTAAATGCCATTGAACATAATTTAACATAGTTGTTGTAACAGTGAATTTCAGTTGCATTTATACTCTAGAATAAGTACCATGTACACAAAGACACACTAACCTGTTAGAAAACTCCCCCTGTGAGCCACATGAGGTCCAGGAGCCATCTCCATGTTGCCTGTGTTGCTGTGCTGTTTGGTTGAAAGGAGAGGAGTCCATCCACCCAGCCACACTATAGAAACATTAAACTGTTTGGTTTAAAGGAGAGGAGTCCATCCACCCAGCCACACTATAGAAACATTAAACTGTTTGGTTTAAAGGAGAGGAGTCCATCCACCCAGCCACACTATAGAAACATTAAACTGTTTGGTTTAAAGGAGAGGAGTCCATCCACCCAGCCACACTATAGAAACATTATGTAGCTCTCTAAGCCCTCATGTCTGTCTCTAAACAAGCCCAAAGAGAGTGAAGAATAGATGCTCTGAAGGGAAGGTTCCAGAGAGACTGTACAGCTACTACATCTCTTCCTCTCTGCCTTCCTCCCTCTCTTCTCTGCCTTCCTCTCGCTCTCTCTTCTCTGCCTTCCCCTCTCTCTGCCTTTCCCTCTCTCTTCTCTACCTTCCTCTCACTCCCTTTCCTCTCTCTCCTCTCTGCCTTCCTCCCTCTCTCCTCTCCTCTTTACTCTAAGTGTGAGGCTGTGATCTGTTCATCCAGAACTGAAGCAGATTAAGTCATTCTTATGCTGTGAGTCAACAGGCTTTATGACACACTCTTGCTCTCCTTTTAAAACACACACACAAACTGTACTCTCACACACTTTTAGAATCACAACTGTACAAACACACTTTTAGAATCACTTCCCGTACACTTGAAACCGAGTGCGACACACCCACAGTGCAGCTTCAGTATTCACCACATGGTGACATTGTTTGCTTTTTCTCCTCAGAGCCCCTTTTAAAATAATACTTAACACATTTAAAAAATAATATTGTTTTGATGAGAGACAGACTCATCATAAATGATAAATCCCTAAAATCAGGCACACTTGAGATCTAATTATCCACATGTGCACGCACTACAACCCCAGTGACATTCACTATGTCCAGAGCACACAGAATGGGAAAGTCCCGCATAGACAAGAGGATGTATTGGTATCCAGGTGTTGAAGGTTGGGCAGGTGAGTGGGAGAGACTAACAGGACAGGAATCCTGCTCCAACATTCCAATCAAGTGACAGGAAACAGAACTAATGGAAGCCCTGGCTGACAACGACCACACACACTCACTCACATACACAGAGACAGAGACAGACACACACACACACACACACACACTTGCCCCTCCAGCTGCACATGCTCCCCGTCGTTCCCTGTGGTCAGAGTCAGCTGACCACATGCTGAGTCACTCCCGCTCTCCTTCCTCTCCTCCTTTCATCTTCCATCTCTGCGGGGGCTGAGTCACAGCTACCCATAACCCCTCACCCAGATCAGCCTCCATCACCACCACTCATCCCCTCCACACACCACTAACAAGTGACAGAATCATCATGTTTCAGGGATGGTTTCTTGGATCTAGATTTTTTTTGAATAAAAATAATACTAGTCCATTGTGTGTGTGCACCTGCTGCTCCTCTACTCTCGCCTCTCCCTCTGTTTGTGCTCTGACCAGCTGACCATCTGAGCTGCATGCTGCCACAGCATCGTGTGGAATGCTGCTGTCCCACAAACAGTCCCCACCCTTTTACCAGAAATCCTGACCACCCCTCTATTTCTCTGTCTGTTTAAAATACAAACCAGCTGTCTTATCTGGCACCTAGCAAGTGGAACTTTCTCTCTCTTTTCACACGAACGCTCACACAGTTTCACAGAAGCACTTTACACAGGCATCTTCATTAATCTGTCAAAACCAATTACATATAAAATGCACATAATTACAATGAACATTCACTGTATAATCAACAGTGCAATCAGTTTCCATAATGTTTAACCTGCCACTGAGAGCCGAGACTCTGAGGCCACATAAACACTGGTGTTACATCAGACTTCCCGAGTGCAAAGTACTTTGCTTTATGTTTTTTCTGTGTTTTATGTTGAATGTCACACACGCTCTACATACAGTTGAAATCGGAAGTTTACATACACCTTAGCCAAATTGTCACGCCCTGGCCTTAGTATTATTTGTTTTATTTATTATTTTAGTTAGGTCAGGGTGTGACATGGGGTATGTGTGTATTTTGGGGTATTATATGGTAGAGGGGGTGTTTGTTGTAGTTTATGGTTTTGTGTTGAGTGTATGTGTCTAGCTGTGTCTATGTTGGGTGTAGTTCTAGGAAAGTCTATGGTGGCCGGAATGGGTTCTCAATTAGAGACAGCTGATTTCGGTTGTCTCTAATTGGGAGCCATATTTAAGGCTGCCATGGGCTTTAGCTGTTTGTGGGTCATTGTTTGTGTATATGTATAGTTCGACGTAAGTAGTTTGTGTGTGCACTTACGTTTGAAGTTTTCACGATCGTTTGTTGTTTTCGTTAGTGTTGTATAAGTGTTGTATAAGAATGCATTCTGTCACGATCGCGTTGACATGAACGAGAGGACCAAGGCGCAACATGATTTGAATACATCTTTTAATAACAACGACGAAGATGAACACGACACACTTATACAACACTAACGAAAACAACAAACGATCGTGAAAACTTCAAACGTAAGTGCACACACAAACTACTTACTTCGAACTATACATATACACAAACAATGACCCACAAACAGCTAAAGCCCATGGCAGCCTTAAATATGGCTCCCAATTAGAGACAACCGAAATCAGCTGTCTCTAATTGAGAACCCATTCCGGCCACCATAGACTTTCCTAGAACTACACCCAACATAGACACAGCTAGACACATACACTCAACACAAAACCATAAACTACAACAAACACCCCCTCTACCATATAATAACCCAAAATACACACATACCCCATGTCACACCCTGACCTGACTAAAATAATAAATAAAACAAATAATACTAAGGCCAGGGCGTGACACAAATACATTTAAACTCAGTTTTTCACAATTCCTGACATTTAATCCTCGTACAAATTCCCTGTTTTAGGTCAGTTAGGAGCACCACTTTATTGTAAGAATGTGAAAATGTCAGAATAATAGTAGAGAGAATGATTTATATCAGCTTTTATTTCTTTCATCACATTCCCAGTGGGTCAGAAGTTTATATACACTCAATTAGTATTTAGTAGCATTGCCTTTAAATTGTTTAACTTGGGTCAAACGTTTTGGGTAGCCTTCCACAAGCTTCCCACAATAAGTTGGGTAGAATTTTGGCCCATTCCTCCTGACAGAGCTGGTGTAACTGAGTCAGGTTTGTAGGCCTCCTTGCTCGCACATGCTTTTACAGTTCTGCCCACAAATGTTTTATAGGATTGAGGTCAGGGCTTTATGATGGCTACTCCAATACCTTTACTTTGTTGTCCTTAAACCATTTTGCCACAACTTTAGAAGTATGCTTGGGGTGATTGTCCATTTGGAAGACCCATTTGATACCAAGCTTTAACTTCCTGACGGATGTCTTGCGATGTTGCTTCAATCTATCCACATAATTTTCCTGCCTCATGATGCCATATATTTTGTGAAGTGCACCAGTCCCTCCTGCAGCAAAGCACCCCCAGAACATGATGCTGCCACCACCGTGCTTCACGGTTGGGATGGTGTTCTTTGGATTGCAATTCCCCCCCAACATAACAATGGTCATTATGGCCAAACAGTTCTATTTTTGTTTCATCAGACCAGAGGACATTGCTCCAAAAAGTATGCTCTTTGTCCTCATGTGCAGTTGCAAACCGTGGTCTGGCTTTTTTATGGCCGTTTTGGAGCAGTGGCTTCTTCCTTGCTGAGCGGCCTTTTAGGTTATGTCGATATAGGACTTGTTTTACTACGGATATAGATACTTTTGTACCCGTTTCCTCCAGCATCTTCACAAGGTCCTTTGCTGTTGTTCTGGGATTGATTTGCACTTTTCGCACCAAAGTACGTTCATCTCTAGGAGACAGAACGCGTCTCCTTCCTGAGAGGTATGGCGGCTGCATGGTCCCATGATGTTTATACTTGCGTACTGTTGTTTGTACAGATGAACGTGGTACCTTCATGGGTTTGGAAATTGCTCCCAAGGATGAACCAGACTTGTGGAGGTCTACAATTGTTTTTCTGAGGTCTTGGCTGATTTCTTTTGATTTTCCCATGATGTCAAGCAAAGAGGCACTGAGTTTGAAGGTAGGCCTTGAAATACATCCACGGGTACACCTCCAATTGACTCAAATTATGTCAATTAGCCTGTCAGAAGCTTCTAAAGACATGACATCATTTTCAGTAATTTTCCAAGCTGTTTAACAGCACAGTCAACTTAGTGTATGTAAACTTCTGACCCACTGGAATTGTGATACAGTGAATTATAAGTTAAATAATCTGTCTGTAAACAATTGTTTGGAAAATTATTTGTGTCATGCACAAAGTAGATGTCCTAACCAACTTGCCAAAACTATAGTTTAACAAGAAATTTGTGGAGTGGTTGAAAAACCGAGTTTTAATGACTCCAACATAAGTGTATGTAAACTTCCAACTTCAACTGTATGTAATTACATAATAACTATGTATTCATACTATAACTTCTCCATTCCATAGAATGTCCACTGCCCTCATATGTCTGATACATTTTTTTTATCTAGTTCTTCAATGATAGACAGAACAGAAAAGGTTAACTTGATTTTGTACAAGACCAAGAAAATCCAATTTATTACATGGAATCTGTCCGGGCTCCGTGACGGGGGGGAAGTATATGGTTCTTGAACACTTAAAGAGATTGTCAGCAGATGTGGTTTCCTGCAAGAGTTACACTTCAAAAAATGAGAAATGTAATATTTAAAGAGGAGCTGGGTTGGAGAGGCCTATGCTTCCACCTACTGTGGTAACAACAGAGGTATAGGCATCCTGATAAATAAGAAGACACCCTTTTCCCTTATCCCAGCACATGGACCAAGAAGGACATTTTCTAATTTTGAATTGTACCTTACATGGTGAAAAATACACATTGATTTCATTGTAAACTCAAAAAAAAAAAAAACGTCAACTGCATTTATTTTCAGCGAACTTAACATGTGTAAATATTTGTATGAACACAAGATTCAACACCTGAGACAAACTGAACAAGTTCCACAGACATGTGACTAATATAAATTAAATAATGTGTCCCTGAACATAAAGGGGGGGGGGGGGGGGGGGGGGTCAAAATCAAAAGTAACATTCAGTATCTGGTTTAAGTACTGCAGTGCATCTCATACATGGACTGCACCAGATTTGCCGGTTCTTGCTGTGAGATGTTACCCCACTCTTCCACCGGGGCACATTCAAGTTCCTGGACATTTCTTGGGGGGAATGGCCTTAGCCCTCACCCTCCGATCCAACAGGTCCCAGACATGCTCAATGGGATTGAGATCTAGGCTTTTCGCTGGCCATGGCAGAACACTGACATTCCTGTCTTGCAGGAAATCACACACAGAATGAACAGTATGGCTGGTGGCATTGTCATGCTGGGGGTCATGTCAGGATGAGCCTGCAATAAGGTTACCACATGAGGGAGGAGGATGTCTTCCCTGTAATGCACAGCATTGAGATGCTGTGACACCGCCCCAGACCATGACGGACCCTCCACCTCCAAATCAATCCCGCTCCAGAGTACAGGCCTCGGTGTAACGCTCATTCCTTCAACGATAAACGAGAATCCGACCATCACCTCTGGTGAGACAAAACCATGACTCGTCAGTGAAGAGCACTTTTTGCCAGTCCTGTCTGGTCCAGCGACAGTGGGTTTGTGCCCATAGGCGACGTTGTTGCCGGTGATGTCTGGTGAGGACCTGCCTTACAACAGGCCTACAAACCCTCAGTCCAGCCTCTCTCAGCTTATTGCGGACAGTCTGAGCACTGACGGAGGGATTGTGCGTTCCTGGTGTAACTCGGGCAGTTGTTGTTGCCATCCTGTACCTGTCTCACAGGTGTGATGTTCAGATGTACCGATCCTGTGCAGGTGTTGTTACACATGGTATGCCAATGCGAGGACGATCAGCTGTCGGTCCTGTCTTCCTGTAGTGCCGTCTTTGGCGTCTCACAGTACGGACATTGCAATTTAGTGCCCTGGCCACATCTGCAGTCCTCATGCCTCCTTGCAGCATGCCTAAGGCACGTTCACACAGGTGAGCAGGGACCCTGGGCATCTTTCTTTTGGTGTTTTTCAGAGTCAGTAGAAAGACCTCTTTAGTGTCCTAAGTTTTCATACCTGTGACCTTAATTGCCTACCGTCTGTAAGCTGTTAGTGTCTTAACGACCGTTCCACCGGTGCATGTTCATTAATTGTTTATGGTTCATTGAACAAGCATGGGAAACAGTGTTTAAACCCTTTACAATGAAGATCTGTGGAGTTATTTGGATTTTTACGAATTATCTTTGAAAGACAAGGTCCTGAAAAAGGGATGTTTCTTTTTTTGCTGACTTTATATCCTACCAGGGGCAAATCTGGTGTGTTTTTAGATAGAATTCAAACTATATTAGATCAAATCCAGACAGAAACTATTATTTTAGCATGCAACCTAAATCATACATTTGATAAGATTGAAAAGTAGCAACAAAAAAAAGGCAAATTCAAGGAAACTCCAAAGAGGCTGAAAAACCTCTACAAATAATTTACAGGATACCTGAAGTTTACTATTCCCAACTATAAAAGACTACTATTTTTTTCTTAACGTAAGAAAAAGCTATTTAAGTATTGACATTTTATTCTTCTCAAAAAAAATGCTGTCAGCAATTTACTTGGTTAAAAAATCCATGACAGTGATATTGGATCATTCTCCACTTTCATGCTAAATTACAACAGAAAATACACTTAGCGACAGAATATGAACAGAGCGCATCTTCAATGAAATGTATTAAATACGTAAATTAAATAATGAAAACCTTTACCATTACAAATGTACACATTGAGGACAGAGATAAGCCGACCCCCAATATAATTTAGGATGCTTTTAAGGCGTACATTAGGTGAATGATAATCTCATACTAGGCAAAAATTAAATCTGAGTTAGAAATTAAAATTAAATAAAAAAAGACCATCTAAAATCTTTACAAGGTAAGAATATTTAAATTCTGAACTTAAGCAAGAATATGATCTTTTACGTTTGAAGAGAGCCAACAACTACAGGTTGAACTCAAATAAAGCATACGGTTTAATGGCAAATACACCTGGTAAACATCTCGCAGCTCTCACAAAACAAATAATCCCCAAACCAGTTATAATTTGAAAACATACAAATGTGTTAATTAGAAACAATACCGCAATTAAGGACTATTTTAAAAGCTTCTATGAAAATCGATATAAATCAGAATTTAACAACCTACAGCCTTCTTAGACTCAACAACCCTGAAACAATTATCAGCAGACAAAAAAATGTAAAAACAGAGATCACCCAAATATAAATATTAGACACGGTTAACATTTTGGTACAAAGCAGCTCCCTTATTTACACAAATGTCATTCAATTCCGCACTTCCTAGTTAAAATCAAATTGTATTTGTCACATGCGCCGAATACAATAGTGAAATACTTACTTACAAGCCCTTAACCAACAATGGAGTTTCAAGAAAATACATAAAAAATAAAAGTAACAAATAATTAAAGAGCAGCAGTAAAAGAACACTAGTGAGGCTATATACAGGGGGCACCGGTTAGTCGAGGTAATTGAGGTAATATGTACATGAAGGTAGAGTTATTGAAGTGATTATGCATAGATAATAACAACAGAGAGTAGCAGCAGTGTAGAAAGGGGGGGGGGGGGGGGTAATGCAAATAGTCTGGGTAGCCATTAGATTAGACGTTCAGCAGTCTTATGGCTTGGGGGTAGAAGCTGTTTAGGAGCCTCTTGGATCTAGACTTGGTGCTCCGGCACCGCTTGCCGTGCGGTAGCAGGGAGAACAATCTATGACTAGGGTGGCTGGAGTATGACACTTTTTAGGACTTTCCTCTGACACCGCCTGGTATAGAGTTCCTGGATGGCAGGAAGCTTGGCCCCAGGGATGTACTGGGCCTTACATTCCATGTATCAAACAGTTATTTCAGTGATATTAAAAACAGGACAATCTGGAGAGTCCCCTGCTGATTACAGGCCCATACCTTTAATAAAATGTGACAAAAAAATAAAGGTCATAAACCATAGAATGGTGTTTCAGTTTAATACAATATGCTAAACATCAAGATATACAGTGCATTCGGAAAGTATTCAGACCCCTTGACTTTTTCCACATTTTGTGACATTACAGCCTTATTCTTAAATGGATTAAATTGTTTTTTTTACCTCTTCAATCTACAAACAATACACCATAATCACAAAGCAATAACTGTTTAAAAAAAAGAATTCTGCAAATGTAAAAACAGAAATATCACATTCATACTTTTACTCAGTACTTTGTGGAAGCACCTTTGGCAGCGATTACAGCCTCGAGTCTTCTTGGGTATGATGTTACAAGCTTGGCACACCTGTATTTGGAGAGTTTCTCCCATTCTTCTCTGCAGATCCTCTCAAGCTTGGTCAGGTTGGATGGGGAGCGTCGCTGCACAGCTATTTTCAGGTCTCTGCAGAAATGTTAGATCGGATTCAAGTCCGGGCTCTGGTTGGGCCACTCAAGGACATTCCGAGACTTGTCCTAAAGCCCCTCTTGCATTGTCTTGGCCGTGTGTTTAGAGTCATTGTCCTGCCTTCTAGGCAGAGTTGCAAAGAAAAAGCCATATCTCAGACTGGCCAATAAAAAGAAAAGATTAAGATGGGAAAAAGAGCAGACACTTGACAGAGGAACTCTTTGCAACTCTGCCTAGAAGGCCAGCATCCCAGAGTCGCCTCTTCACTGTTGACGTTGAGACTAGAGGTCGACCGATTAATTAGGGCAGATTTCAAGTTTTCACAACAATCGGAAATCAGTAATTTTGGACGCCGATTTCTTTGATTTTTTTTACACCTTCATTTAACTAGGCAAGTCAGTTAAGAACACATTCTTATTTTCAATGAGGGCCTTGGAACGGTGGGTTAACTGCCTTGTTCAGGGGCAGAACGACAGATTATTACCTTGTCAGCTCAGGGATTCAATCTTGCAACCTTACGGTTAACTAGTCCAATGCTCTAACCACCTGCCTCACAAGGAGCCCGCCTGTTACGCGAATGCAGTAAGAAGCCAAGGTAAGTTGCTAGCTAGCATTAAACTTATCTTATAAAAAACGATCAATCAATCAATCATAATCACTAGTTATAACTACACGTGGTTGATGATATTACTAGTTTATCTAGCGTGTCCTGCGTTGCATATAATCGATGCGGTGCGCAATCGCGAAAAAGGACTGTTGTTGCTCCAACGTGTACCTAAACATAAACATCAATGACTTTCTTAAAATCAATACACAGAAGTATATATTTTTAAACCTGCATATTTAGCTAAAAGAAATCCAGGTTAGCAGGCAATATTAACCAGGTGAAATTGTGTCACTTCTCTTGAGTTCATTGCACGCAGAGTCAGGGCATTTGCAACAGTTTGGGCCGCCTGGCTCATTGCGAACTAATTTGCCAGAATTGTACGTAATTATGACATAACATTGAAGGTTGTGCAATGTAACAGGAATATTTAGACTTATGGATGCCACCCGTTAGATAAAATACGGAACGGTTCCGTATTTCACTGAAAGAATAAACATTTTGTTTTCGAGATGATAGTTTCCGGATTCTACCATATTAATGACCTAATGCTCGTATTTCTGTGTGTTATCATGTTATAATTAAGTCTGTCTATGATTTGACAGAGCAGTCTGACTGAGCGATGGTAGGCACCAGCAGGCTTGTAAGCATTCATTCAAACAGCACTTTTGTGCGTTTTCGTGCTTCAAGCATTGCGCTGTTTATGACTTCAAGCCT